>NW_015150996.1:445946-482061 GCF_000732505.1 Cyprinodon variegatus | reverse complement strand
TTTTTTATAGCTGCAATGTTGAAAATGTTCATGTTTGTTAAAACAAATATGCTCTAACACTCAACTGGTAATTTTGGTAGGAATATATCAGGGAGGGGCAGTGTGCTTGTCTGTATTTGTGTATGGAAGGAGGGGCATATGCGGTAGGGGGCCAGTGCCCCAGTAAAGCTTTGTGCCTAGCAACGCCCCTGCCTAACCCTACACTTTTGATCACTTTAGACATATTTTCTTCCCATAATTCCTTTTCGGCATGTTTGTTGATCTAATTTTGTTTCTATATAGTTTCAAGTAAAGAACATTTTCAAGACAAATTGGAATGAAAAAAAAAATGCTATCCAGAAATAAATCTTGAATTTTTTTTAAAAGGTTTTAAGAAAAACTTTGCTGTTTACTAAGATTTTATTTGTAACTATTTTTGTTTCATCTTTTAATTTTTTTGGATAAATATTTTATTTTCCAAATTTCTCTTTTACAGATTGGTTTTATGAATCGCATTCTTCTTGAATCATGTTTTATGCTTTCCTCTGGAGTGAGATGTCGAGATACATTTCTATTTTTCCGGATGGCTGTTAATGCAGTGACAACATTTCTATTGGTCAAGACTGAGCGTTTGTATTGAGCTTAAAGTGAAGATAATGTGATCTGTAAAGAGAAATTTACACAACTCAGTTTTTACATTAAATCTGAAGAGTTAAAAAAAGCCTTTTACTGAGCGGGCACCAGAGATCCAGGAGAGAAGAGGAGCAGTGTCCTTTAGCAGCCAGAGCATGCATGTGATCCGAAAGATCCAGGAGGGTAATCCAAGCCGTGGTGAGAAGACATGCCCAAGGTCGGCAGCAGGCTGAATCCAGGCACAGTCCAGAAAACACAGAACGGGCAAACAGAGAAAACAGGTGCAGTTGAAAACTCAGAAGTCCGAGGGCAGAAAGAGATCAGGAACCGCCAGAACTATACACAGGGAACGCTAGAGTTCTCTTACTGAGAAGCTTGAATAATCTGGCACCAAAGGCTGAGGTCTAGAGGATGAAATAGCAGCAGGAACAGGTGGATAACATAAGAGCTAATGAGCACAGGGCGGAGCAAAGCAGAAGCACCAAGGGAAAAACCATAAAGGTGCCAAGATCATTACAGAAACTGTTGCCTATGCTTCTACTTCATATACATGGATCTGCATTGTGCTGCATTAGTGCAGAATTTAAGTTGGGTAAGCTCCTCCAAATTATCTTCACCACGGCCTCTCAATCACACTGAACTTCCAGCAAAGGAAATGCATTGTTATTCCACCCGTTGGTACAATTTTACCTCTTGTACTTTGTACTTTCAAGATGATAGACTGTTATGGTGCTTGCAAATGCATGACCAGCCTTATGCATTAACCAATATAAAATTATTTGCATATGATATTTTTTCTGCTTATTAGTGAGGGTAATAATCTCCAATAATAACAACACATATTTAAATGCAGTCATTGATTTCAGGCAGTAAAAAAGACAAGTTGTTGCAAATTAGGGGAGTGTTGGCCTAGTGATTAGAGTAGTGCGCTTGTGTTCTGAGAAGGTTTACAAATAACTGGCTTGATTCCAACAGCCTGCACTGTGGGTCCCCACACTGCTCCCTGGGTGCCGCACAATGGCATTCCACTACACCCTGAGGGGATTGGATAAATGCAGAGGTAGATTTCTACAGTGTAATAGTCATTAAGCTCAATTATTAATATTATCATGCCTTGGAGTAGAAGCAGTTGATTGCAACAGCTTTACTGGTTGAGTCTAATATTAAACTGGCCCTGATCCCAAAATGTCCGAACATGTTTCAGTCAACTGTTTAGGCTGACTTGTGAAGAACTGCCTACCTGAAACAACCTAAAACCCTTCTGGAGGCATATAAGTAGCATGCATTGTTCTCCCTGGGGGGCATTAGACATGAGCTCTGTGAATGATATAGGAGATTTGCTTGGTATGCCACTGTTTTTAAATGGGTGGTATATGTCCAAGTAAAGTAAAGTTTCCCTCTAGTGCATTGCAACTATTAAAGATCATATTATCCATTTCCTCTGTCAGTGGATTTAATGCAGTAGATCATTGCGCCTCATTTGCAGGAACACTTCTATTGCTTCTTTCTCGCATGGTTCCTTTTCATCCGGCTCTGTGTTTCATTCCCAGATGGTTGCTGACTCATGTCTATCAAACACTGTTGGCCTCTCTGCCCACAGAACTTCTTATGTAGACTGGAGAGAGCCCCCTGCTGACTCTTCCTGCAAAAAACAAAAAATAAAACAACCGTTATCTCCAAAAAGCAGGCTGCCACTGGAGTGCCCCTCCCCACTCCCCCAGCCCCCCACCGGTTTAAAGCCAATCTTTGGTGGGCAAAAAAAGAAGCCCCTTTAACCAAACTTGTGACGTTTGAAACAGTGGTCTGGCTCCAAGAGCTGCCTGAATCACCCCCATGGACCATGAACCCCCTCAGATTAGCTAAGCCTTGAAAATTAGGAGAAAGAAAAAATGGATAATGGAAAAAATAGAGAAAGGCATTAAGCCACGCTCTGCTGCCAGAGGAAATGATAGAATAATTTCATATGGAAATGAGAAAGCTGTTTTACAAGGAGGAAAATTTGAAAACAGCACCAAGGGGCCTGCAGTAATTGAATGTCACTCACAGGAGGTGGTGTGGTTGTCTACTGCTTGACGCAAACTGTAATTGCACCATGGAGCAGTCACTCCTCTCAGAGAGAACTTTGGAAACAAAGACTCTTGCAAATTTGTGCAGAGTCATGTCCGGTCAGGATATTACTCCTGATGGTTCAATGCTTAGTCACCGCTTGTTGCATCACAGCGATTAAATTGAAAGCCAGCTTTTCATGCAGTCACTCTGTGTCATTGTGGTGGCCTGTTAATTTCTCAAGATGCAAAGGTTGCTTGTGTAGTAATTGGATCAAAAACACTGTTGAAGAAATCAGCAAATTTTGCAACATTGTCAATTGTTTAACACAGTCTTGAAAGTCTTGTATATGATATTGGTAAAATTTACAGTATTATATCAAAGCATATCTACATTTCATTTAATAAGAACATTTTCTGGCAAAAAAAAAAAAAAAAGACGACTGCGCTGGACATATTGTTATAATATACACTCACTGGCCACTTTATTAGGTAACCCATGCTAGTAACGGGTTGGACCCCCTTTTGCCTTCAGAACTGCCTCAATTCTTGGTGGCATAGATTCAACAAGGTGCTGGAAGCATTCCTAAGGGAGTTTGGTCCATATTGACATGATGGCATCACACAGTTGCCGCAGATTTGTCGGCTGCACATCCATGATGCGAATCTCCCGTTCCACCACATCCCAAAGATGCTCTATTGGATTGAGATCTGGTGACTGTGGAGGCCATTTGAGTACAGTGAACTCATTGTCATGTTCAAGAAACCAGTCTGAGATGATTCCAGCTTTATGACATGGCGCATTATCCTGCTGAAAGTAGCCATCAGAAGTTGGGTACATTGTCGTCATAAAGGGATGGACATGGTCAGCAACAATACTCAGGTAGGCTGTGGCGTTGCAACGATGCTCAATTGGTACCAAGGGGCCCAAAGAGTGCCAAGAAAATATTCCCCACACCATGACACCACCACCACCAGCCTGAACCGTTGATACAAGGCAGGATGGATCCATGCTTTGATGTTGTAGACGCCAAATTCTGACCCTACCATCCGAATGTCGCAGCAGAAATCGAGACTCATCAGACCAGGCAACGTTTTTCCAATCTTCTATTGTCCAATTTCGATTGGCTTGTGCAAATTGTAGCCTCAGTTTCCTGTTCTTAGCTGAAAGGAGTGGCGCCCGGTGTGGTCTTCTGCTGCTGTAGCCCATCTGCCTCAAAGTTCGACGTACTGTGCGTTCAGAGATGCTCTTCTGCCCACCTTGGTTGTAACGGGTGGTTATTTGAGTCACTGTTGCCCTTCTATCAGCTCCAACCAGTCTGGCCATTCTCTTCGGACCTCTGGCATCAACAAGGCATTTCCGCCCACAGAACTGCCGCTCACTGGATGTTTTTTTTTTTTCGGACCATTCTCTGTAAACCCTAGAGATGGTTGTGCGTGAAAATCCCAGTAGATCAGCAGTTTCTGAAATACTCAGACCAGCCCTTCTGGCACCAACAATCATGCCACGTTCAAAGTCACTCAAATCACCTTTCTTCCCCATACTGATGCTCGGTTTGAACTGCAGGAGATTGTCTTGACCATGTCTACATGCCTAAATGCACTGAGTTGCCGCCATGTGATTGGCTGCTTAGAAATTAAGTGTTAACGAGCAGTTGGACAGGTGTACCTTATAAAGTGGCGTAGTGAGTGTATATTGTTTTCATGTACCAGAAAACATGCCGTGCATACTGAGCTCGGCCTTATGGAGCCAAAATTACATCATTAAACCATTTTAGACTAAATATGTTGGTTCGTAGTTTATATTCTGTCTGACAAAGTGACATCGACGGTGCTAGTAGCTTAGCTCGGCTTGGTCACATTGTACTCCCATTGGTTACCAGCAGTTGCACCTCCAGAAATGTTTCAGAGGGGGGGCCAGAATGGGCCATTAAAAATTTTGGGGTGGCACACTAAAACTAAAAGCCGTAATCAGTATTTGAATTTACTATTGCGTTAAACCTAACTGTAGAAATCACAAGGGCTTAATAAAACAGCTACTCATATCTTGGTTCATTGTGTGATTTTTAATGTTATGTTGCTGGCTTTGCATAATGGAATGAAATGCTAAATAACAATTTAAACTGGCAAGTGGGCTGGCCAGTGGGGTGGCCAGGGCATTGCACAGGGTGGCCGTGGCCACCCCCGGCCACCCCCTAGTGGCACTACTGGTTATCAGGTAAAGTTTTAAACAACTTTTCATACATTTCTGACCCATTCTTCATGGCATGTCTCGTTATTTGAAGAATTTACTGTAGAGAGGGAGACAGGCGGGGATTCTACCTATTTCCTTTGGCGCTACTTCACCGTTACTTTTCTAATATACAAATTATTCAGTGCCTCTATGTTCCTTTTGTGTTTCTGCTCACTCACTCTAAGCCTGGTTCTTCTGGAGGTTTCCTCCTTGTAATGGAGAGTTTTTTTCTTCTCCACTGTTGTTGCATGCATTCTTGGTTTGAGGGGATTACTTTGGTAACCTGGCAGTAGCCAGATTGATATGTGTAGAACTGAGTTTAGTTCTACATGATCAATCTGGGATGGCTGCTATTCAGTCTGTCCATGAAAAGCAAGGATGTTAAGTTCAACGCTTGAAGCTGATTGGCTGACATGCCAGCTAGTACTCGCCTGCCATAATATACTTTCAGCCAATCGTAGCAGTGAATGTTGATATTTTAGACGTGCGCCAGGAATAACAGGTGAGTTGTGTTTACTGAAATGTAGACCATTGTTGGATGTTTACAGAGAAGTCACCATGTCATCCTGCAACCATAAAAGGCATTTTAAGCAAAAAGAAGTAGATTTTTGGACATCGTCAACCCTTCAATTAAAAAAACTTTGCAAAGATGATTGATGTGTGATGCAACTTGAGAGGAAGAATCAAAAGCGTCACAAACGTGCAGATCATGCAGATCAAGAGAATAGGGGCAGACTTTGCCATTTTAAAGAAATGAAAAGAGGCAGAGGTCTTTCTACATATCCCGCCCCAAAAACACTGCTGGTATGTCATTGGTAATTGGTTGTTACAAGACGGGCCTATTAGCGGGAGTCTTTCACGATGGATTTGTTGTGAGACTGAAAGCTCAGATCTCGCGACAATCCAGCTTTTAGCGCAAGGTTATGTTTTTAGTCATTTATGAGATGTATGCAAATTTCTACTGTAACCAGATACTAATCCAGAAGGAATGTGTCCTGAAAAAGCAGTGACTCCATTAAATCAGCTGGTTTTCTTTAGAAAGAAAACTTTTTATCCAATCTAACTCGAAGATCTGATTAAAATGTTTTTTTTAAAGTACCTTGACAAACTGTTAACTGAGGTATGATTAGTTTAAGTTTGTGGTCCAAATCTTATATTTGCTTTACTACCTGCTTTTATCTTTACTTGCTTTATTTCTGCTTTAATTTCCTTCTATTTTATTTGATGCAAAAAAATTTGAATTGTCTTTGTACTGTGTTGTACTATATAAATAAACTTGCCTTGCCCTGGCTTGAGATAACATGTCATATCTAAACTGAATTAAATAGAATAAGGTGTAGCCATTGTTCTTTTAACTGTGTCACCAAGGACACCCTGCTGTCTCTTGTAATGCTGTTACTTATTTATAAAAATGAGTTTAAACAAACATTTAGCCTTGCGGAGTGGAAGTACAGCATGGCAGTCTGCCAGGCTTTTATTGCAGTTTGGGAAATCCACTTGTCTTCAAAACACCACTGAAATTAGAGGCCAGATAAGATTCTGCATGCATTATTCGGACTGTGGGAAAAGTGCTAAGTATTTAGAGAATTGTTTTTTTTTTTTTTTTTTTTTTAACAGGACTCAAGGGACGGCAAGTCGTAATGAAATCATTTAAAATGCATATCATCTATATATCATAGAGATCATCTGTGTATGCAGTGGTCCATGCAGTATCCTCATATTACAAAAAAACCATTATGATGATAATACCTTTAGATACTTCTTAATGGTGTTGTTTTCAGTGATCTGGGCTCATCCAGTCTAAGTACACTGATGATCATGTGGTGATTTAGTTGACCTCTAGGTTCATTTTATGGGAATACCTTAAGGCACTTTACTTAACTGGAAAAAAAATCAAGATTATTCCAGTTCAGTTTGTTTTGTGTCATGATGTATTAAGTGGAAAAAAACCCCATCAAACTGAAGTAAAACTATGGCTGTAAGAGACACTAATAATACCTTCAGGGGTTAGATGGCTTTCTTTAGTCAGTGCAATAAGCACATTTTTTCTCCATGTCTAAAATGTCTGCATGGTAAACATATGCATTGAGGAAACAAAAAAAAAAACTGATTAGTCTGATAATATATGTGAGTGAAATTATAGCAGATTTATATAATGTAGCTCTGAAGGACGAAAGTTTAAAAAAAAAGAGCAGGCAAGTAATCTGTGGCACAGTAGGGATACTGTCCCACATTTCCCTCTACCCAGTTCACTGCATTATGTAATATATATATGGGCGTTCCACTCCAGCCTTACCTCGGTAATTTCCTTGTTCTTCACCACTCTACAAATAAAATCATATTGATATTCTCGGTTGCTGTGACATATTCCTCCTGGGCTCTCTGAATCCACAAAGGAGAGAACAACACTTAGTCTACACTGTCGGGAAATATAAAAAATAGACAGATAAAGATCCATGAGATTCTGCTTTGCAAACAGGAATACATAAAAAAAAAAGAGAGAGAGAGAACAGAGCTATAATGGCATAATGTCATGGGACTAAGGATTGTTGCCCCACAGTTTAGGAAAAATAGCAATGTGCAGTCTATTGTAGAAAAAACTGATTGAAACTAGATTGAAACAAAGTCATTCTGTGGCTTAGTTTAGTTTCTCAGTCAAAGACAGTATTTCTCTTAATGTTTAGGTTTTTAATGTATAACACACATGTTTAACTCTAAACAATAAAAATTGGCTGAACGAACCTCTCGAGTTGATTCGGTGAAGCAACTGCCATTTTTTGGCTGCCAAAGTTCGGTTTTAGTCACCATGACTGGACAACATGTCAAACCTACCACTGTGTTAAACTGCTTTGTGGACTTTAAGCACATAACTCATTAAGATTATTTTGATGTTTAGACCTGAAGATAAAAAGGTTAGTTAGACTCAAACATTAACTTGATTTATTGATATCCTACTTTATTTATAAAAGTGTTCCTCAGGAGCTGTGAGCGAATAAGGCCAACTTCCCTCCCTCTCCCAGTTGAGGTACCTGATTCCTGGCTGAGAGCATTGAACCAACCTGAGGGTTAAATTTATTTATTTTTTCTCTGTATTTATATGGCATATTGATATATATGATCTCACAGTGGAGAAATGTACTCTTTACATCAGCTCAAATAATCAAAGAAGAGGAATGTGCCAAAGGAAGAAAGAGACACATGGGATTTATACTGTATATACAGAGCTTCCATATACACTGTGTGCAGAAATATTAGGCAAATGAGTATTTCGACCACATCATCATTTTCATACATGTTGTCCTCCTCCAAGCTGTATAGGCTTGAAAGCCAACTACCAATTAAGTAAATCAGGTTGTGTGCATCACTGTAATGAGAAGGGGTGTGGCCTGAAGACATCAACACCCTATATTAGGTGTGCTTAATTATTAGGCAACTTCTAATCTATTTTTAGGGTCTGAAAATAGATTTGACAGACTCTGAAAAGTCAAAAATTGTCAGATGTCTTTCAGAGGGGTGCAGCAGTTTGGAAATTGCTTTTGAACCGAGATCATCACAAAATTAAGCGGTTCATGGCAAATAGGGGCGCAAGAAGCGTGTTGAAAAAAGAACACGCAAAATAACTCCCCATGAATTGAGAGGGATCAAGCGTGAAGTTGCCAGGAAGCCATTAGCCACCAGTTGTGCCATGTGTCAGAGCTGTAACATGTCTGGAGTGCCGAGACGCACAAGGTGCTCAATACTCAGGAGTCGGGCGAAGGTAAGGAAAGCCGAAAAAAGGCCACCTTTGAACGAGACACACAAGATAAAACATCAAGATTGGGCCAAGAAATATCTGAAGACTGATTTCTCCAAGTTGCTTTGGTCTGATGAAATGAGAGTGAGCCTTGATGGACCAGATGGATGGGCACCAGGCTGGATCCGTAAAGGGCAGCAAGTTTCATTATCGACTCAGACGCCAGCAAGGTGGAGGTGGGGTACTGGTATGGGCTGGTATCATCAAAGATGAGCTTGTTGGACCTTTTCAGGTTGATGCTGAAGTCAGGATCAACCCCCAGACCTACTGCCAGTTTTTTGAAGACACCTTATTCAAACAGTGGTCCAAGAAGAAGTCGTCATCATTCAAGAAAAACCTGATATTCATGTCGCACGATGCTCCGTCACATGTATCAAAATGCACCACAGCGTGGCTGGCCAGCAAAAGTCTAAAAGGAGAAAAAATAATGACATGGCCCCCTTTTTCACCTGAGCGGAACCCCATGGAGAACCTGTGGTCCTTCATGAAATGTGAGATCTACAGGGAGGGAAAACGGTCCACCTCTCTTAACAGTGTCTGGGAGGCTGTGGTGGCTGCTGCACGCAATGTGGGTCACAAACAGATCAAGACACTGACAGAATCTATGGGTGGAAGGCTTTTGAGCATCATGGTGAAGAAAGTTGTTTTCTATTGATCACTGATTTGTTTTTGTTTTGAATGTCGCAAATGTTTATTTCTGAATTTTTAGTTGTTATATTGGTTTACACGGTGAAAATAAACAAGTGAGATGGGTATATATTTGTTTTTTATTACATTGCCTAATAATTTTGCACAGTAATATTCACCATAAGTGTCCTGTCTGGCGGTGTGGCCATAAGAATAATTGTCTTGATGCCAAAAAGAGCCCAACAGATTTTTCTTTCACAAGTGGAGCAGAAGGGCCATCACTATAGTGTTCAGCTTGTTTTATGCATATAAATTGCTTTATTATAATTATGCAGGGAGTTTTGCAGATTATATGGACACTGCAATGTAAGTAGAACAGGAAAGGAAAAACAGAAAAAAAGGAGAAAAGATCAAAGAAAGAGGAGATAAAAGGGAGATAATGATAAAACATTTTAAGTCTGCTTCATCACCTGCAAAGAGATGTAAAAAGAGCAGCAAAACCAACGGACATGGTACGAGACATACAATAGAGTAACACCTAGATACTATCGCTGAAGTAGTATTATTTAATCTGACATTAGCCACCCGGGAATCCACCCCCAAACCTCGAGCTCCACCAGTGCATGGGCGAGCGCAGGCGCCAGCCAGCGGAGGGAGAGTAGGACAGCGGGAATGGACTCCGCACTTGGTGGAGACTTGAGATGTGCTTGGGAGAGGGCAGTTCCTTCTCACCTGCGGCTTGTTGGGTCATTACCAGAGGAGTATAAGAACTACAGACTGTCACCACCTCGATGCCAGAGTGTTTGCCAGTATTGGGCACTCTAGCCTCCTGAATTAGCTGGGTCTATTCTTGCCTTTGTCTCTCTGAGCCTAAGCTTTGCCTTTGTCTCTTTTGTGTTCTCCAGTAGGAAACCCTCCAGATCTGCTGGATAAGCCTGGCCCTTCTCCTCCCTTGGAAGGAAAAACGAGTTCTGCAACTCTGGACTAATTCCCCACAAACAGGACCCAAGGATCACCAAGAAACCCCCAAACGTGAGTCCGCTCAAACTATTCATCAGTCTTGTTCAGTTTTCCTACGGACCGTGAACTCATCCTGTGATCTCCCCCCTAGAATTTTCAGTTCCGGTTGACCAGACCGCTGGGTTCCTCGCTGAGAAATACCTGCTATCTATCTCTCTCTCTATGCTTTGTAACCCTCACCAATAAACCTGTTGACTTAACTAGCTCTCTGGGTGTGTTTCCTGTATGTGGGTTTGATCACTCAACCCGATCATGACACCAATAAGTGGACCTAAAATCCGGATGGTGGGTCGGCCCTGGTGCTGGTGGCCGGCTGGCTTGTGGGCCCTGCCGCCGGTCCCTGGCCCCCGGGCTATGGTGGTGCGACTGGAGGGGCCCCTCTCTCTGGGGGGGCTCTCGGGGAAGGGGGTGCCTACTGGAGTCAGCGGGGGGATCTGGTAATGGGGAGTGCAGTAAGCACCCCAGTCCTTTGCTCCCCATCCCCGGAATCCTCCCTCTGCCTGCTCCATCACACTGCCACACATGTAGATTTTTGGGGAGGGGGTCGTTACTGGAGGACGTCCCACACCCCAATTTTATTTTGCATTTTAGACACTTCCATCTACAACATTTTGTCAACACACATCTATGTAGGGCATTGTCTGGTGGGGTGGGGGTCAAGGGCACAGGGCGGGGGCTTATTTCATGGGCCTCACCACGGTCGGCTCCCCCCACCCCCTCTCTCGCATTTCGACGTTGAGGGTTCTGGGTTGTCGATTGGGGGGGTGCGCTAGGACCTCCTGTCTTCCGGAGGGGGGGTGGACTGTGCTGGACACCCCCTTTTGGTACTCCCAGTACCCTGTTCTCCAGCTGCCACCTGGAGTCTGGCGCCTGGAGGAAAATGGCCAAACAGTAACATACCAGATGTAGCTAACATGACAAAAAAAAAAAAACAGAACATAAAGTCCAAACTTAATAATTACTGCATAATGGGAGAATGTAGATAGAAAGAAGCACAATAACGAAAAACGGCCACTATGTCCTCCAGCAGCCTGTACATATAGCAGCATAAACATGGAAAATAGCTCAGCCTAATTATTTTGGGTTAGGTACAGTATGTGTAAGGTAGAACCAAGGTAAAAAGGTCTGTCTTCTCCCCTGCCAGATCAGGCTGTTTACCCTTTAACCCCTCCTCCTTCTTTAGGATAAAACTGCTTTTTAACCAGGAATGCTTTACTAAGATTATGAATCTCTTTAACAAGAGAGACCTGGGCACACAATAATCAAGATATTATTTAATTCAATATATTTTTTATTACATGAGATTTGGACATTCATTCTTTATTATATACCAATGTCCAGCACTAGGCTAAAATTACAGCTGTGACCTCCTCTGGTAAAACTAATTCCATCTGAACAGACCTTTTTATAACCCTTGGTATTTTACAATCCTTCTTTGCTCAGGGGTGTTAAGAAAATGTCAAGCTACCATAACTGAAGCAGTTTTGTGCTCATTCTCTCTTAGACATAAAATATAACATGTCCATATAAAATACGCTTTAATTTTAACATAGAAACTGAGTTGAAGGGAAAACCATCCATTTTTCTTTCTATCCATCCGGTAAAAATACCAAACATTAATTTATCCCTAAAGCCTTCTTCCTAGTATTTTTTTTTTTTGTGAACAAGCCCCAGTCTCATAGACATCATTACTGGACAGACATGCACATTAACGACGCTGGTAAAATTAGGACTACAGACAGCTGAAAAAGAACTACAACAAGACTTAGACTTTTAGAATTAGACATAGACTTCAGACAAACTTTATTGTCATTTTGTATATACAGAATGTATACTTAACGAAATTTCGTTTTGTACAGCTCTCATGACATTTCCATTTCTTAAAGTGCAGCAGTGATCAAATGTAAACTTAAACATGGTGCAAAAATAAACTCATTGATGTGATCATTTTGATGAGGAGACAAGTTGTAAAAACATAGCACACAGCTGAAGTTCTCTGTTATAGAGCTTAAAACATATGAGCAGGTGTATAGATATATGACCATGAGTCATGTAGAGAACACAAAACCCTGTGATTGACTGGCGACCTGTCCAGGGTATATCCCGCCTCTTGCCTGTAGACAGCTGGAGACATCAGCATACCTCGCGACCCCGCGTGGGATAAGCATGACAGAAAATGGATGGATGGATTTGGAAAATTTTGTGCAGTGGCTAGGAACATCAGTAGGTACCTATGCTAAAAAATGGGCACTAGAAAGCATACAGCTCCAATGTCCCAGATTCTACCTTCCTTCTAGGACTGTTTAGATAGCAATTATCTTGGCACCCACTGATGCACTTTCTCTCTGGCTTTAACTATAATTAATATATTCAGATTGAGCCTAGGCAGCATGCCACTCTGAGCAAGGACAGCACTTTACTGATGGTTTTATGAAACCTAATTTCTTCAAAGGCACATTCGATTCACCATAGCGTTGAAATCCAGATACTGTATCACCACCGTAAGAAACATAAAACTCCTTTGTTTATAGATGTTGTACTGTAGATCGGCCCATTTTCCAGTGTAGTCCTGTTTCTCTGGCTGTGACTTGGCTGGATGTGCTCTCTTCGTCCTCTGGCATGGGGGCTGGCTCGGTGCTCGTCTGCCTGGCTGTGTGTTTCCTGCACAGGGCCGCCTTTAACAGCTGCTTTTTGTATCTCTGCTTCTGTCTCCTTGAACCCTAGTCGGCCTCAGCAGATGGCCGCTCACGCTGAGCCTGGTTCTGCTGGAGGTTTCTTCCTGTTAAAAGTGTTTTTCCTCTCCACTGTTGCTACAAGCACACTTAGTGTGAGGGATTGCATTCGACTCAATAAGTTAATGCAAATAACTGGTTTTCCTTAGATAGAAACCTGTGAATCAATTTGTCAGGATGATCTGGTTGAATTTTAAAGTGCCATGAGATCACGTGTTGTGAATTGGCGCTATATACATAAACTAAATTGAATTGAAGTAGTCTTTGCAGAAGAGGTTGTTAAAGAAGAAAAACACAACTATTAACCAAAGGGCAGGGGTGGAAAGTAATGAATTACATTTACTCAAGTTACTGTAATTGAGTTTATGTGTAATTTTCTGAGTAGTTTTTGAAATAAGTAATTTTTACTTTTACTCGAGTAAATTTTAACCTAATTAGTTATACTTTGCTACATTTAAAAACCCCTCATGTTACTGAGTAAAAAATAAATAAATAAATAAAATAAAATACTGATGGTGAAAAAATTAAATGTGGCCCTTGCTTGCATTTACCCTTTTTATTGTCTCATAATCCAGTGCTGCGCTTCGGAAGATGGCAGTTGCTAATCACAACTTAGGGAGGATGGATGAGGAAAGGCCTGAAGAGGAAACATATCCTGGAGACGAAAGCCAGAAAAACCCTCGGCCATATTTGGACGGATTATTTGTTTTCAAATGCACAAAAGGGAACAATGTGATAATGCAGTGCAACATGTGCCTGCCCAGCAAAACGGAGCTTTCGGCTTTTAAAACATCAACATCCAATTAACGTAAAAATGTGATGGTAAGTTAGTTATCATGGTGTTGTCCATTGGACAGTAGGATTTAAAATTGTTTGCACTTTATGGTGCAGGTTGTGACTGTCCTTGTGCTGTGAGGAAGTATGTTCCTTAGCCCAGTGTGGATGTCCACTGAAATTTGTCGTGAAATCGATTAAAACACCTTGTGCTCAATTTGATTCATGACTCATCCTTTTTTTGCATTAAATAACTCAAAGTAACTAAGTAACTTTTACTCAAATTACATTTTAAATGAAGTAATTTTGTACTTTTACTTGAGTAAATTTTGAGATGGGTAATTTTACTTTTACTCTGAGTAGAATTTAGGCAAAGTAAAGATACTTTTACTCAATTACAATTTTTTAGTACTCTTTCCACCTCTGCCAAAGGGGAATAATACACTACAATACAGATGGAATAATTTGGAGGAAAATGTTAGAATAAAGATCAAACACCCAAGGACTATGATAGTTATGCTCTGATACTGGAAAAAATAAAAATAATAATACAGTTTTGGATTAAAAGACTCCCAGATTTTTCTTCCTTTTTTTTGGTTGTTGCCATTCATTTTGCATCATAATCAACAGAAAGGACAATATTACTTAACAGGATGTGTTTTTTTATTTTACTCATTGCTTGCTTTCTCGTATCTGACACTCCCTAATGAGACAGAAAAAAACATTTAACATATCATATTTCAAATTTCCCTCTGCCCTTTTGTGCAGAAAAATTTCCACAAAAATTAGTTCTATAAAGTAACCATGATAAAACCTGTTTAGGTGAATAAATATGGTTAGGGGACTGTACTTGTTTCAAAAGCTCAACATGACACCCATTTAGCCACTCTCACCTCACATGTACAGGGATTATGCAGCTGGTGTGTGTGGGTTGGTTGGGGTTGTGTGTTTCACTTTGTAAGTGTGTACTGTAGACGTCCCAGCGGGACCTCCATTTGCTCCCAGTGTGCGTCTCCGGTGTTGGAGGAAGACCTTTAGATTAGCTTTAAACTGGCTCCACATGGTGCCAGTGTGTAAATATTAACCAGATCAGCAGGAGACACCAGTCAGTCTGACGTTGTCAGGAAAGGTTTCAATCAGCTTTATATCAGTAGTGATGGACGATATACCAGGAAACACGACTGAGTGCAGGAAGAAAGGCTTTTAATGAGTAGGTCAGCTGGATCAACACTGAGCTGTGCATCTGATTCTGATGTTCTGCTACTGAGGCAATGATAATTAACGGGTTAGTTGCCATAGCAGGGTAGAACGTAACCTTTTTCCAAATGACTCTATTGTTAGCCAATCAATTAATGTTCTGATATTCTGTTATTTATTTTAAATAACTTTCAAACTGTTGATTGAAATGGGGAGCTTTGATTTGAAGAGCAGAGCAAAGCATTTCGTTCTACCAATTAATGTCATGGCTTATGATATAATACCCTAAAATGTATTACATACTGTTTCAGGAAATGTGTGTTCACAGTGGTATGAATAATATTTACCCACTCACAGATTTTCTCAGTTTTCAGCTTTCTGCCACATCAAATGAGTAATTCTCTCCTGTAATCAAACCAATTCCATCTCTTAATGTGAAATATGCTCAACCAATGCTTTTCAAACTGCTGCCAATTATTTTTTCATCAGTCTGTCCAATCCCAGGCCTGTACAGCCAATCCTTAGGTGGATGATTTTAAGACAATATTATTTTTTTACTCCCTCTCTTCATTTCTCTCTTCCTTCTCTTTGATCCTCCATTAACATAATAAAAAATATCTAACAATAACAAGTGTTATAGAAGTCTCAGTTTAATCAAGGAATCTCAAGGCATGGCTGCTGAATGCACTAATGAATTTGAGCACATATCTGCCAATGCTGATACAAGAAATTAACTCTAATATTGCCAAAAATTATCAGATGACCAATGTATCAATCTACTTTGTGCTGATGAAGGTTCTCAGTCATCCAGGTCATAGTCATTCCGTAAAAATTCAAAAAATATCCACTGGACTTGGTTTTCAAGATTTGAAGATATTTCGCCACCTCTCCAGGAAGCTTTCTCAATTCAAATGTCTACTTTGTATATTGATTAAGAAAAAAACAATAAATATAATTGATAGACAAATGGGTCCACCCCTTTGGAATGGGGGTCACCTGGCTTCTATTATAAGCCTGCTAAGTCTCTGAAAGGGGGGTTGTTAAAGGGAATTGTTGGCCTGGCTGAATAGGCGAGGTCTTCTGTTTCCCTTGTAAAGGGATTGTGGTTGCGATGATAGCGGAAAGGGATCAAATTCATTGCTGCATTGTTGGTTTTTGAGAGCTGAACCTCTGTTTAAAGCTACAGTGTGTAATAATTACAGGGATATTCAGTCAGAAATGTAATATATTATACATCACTATGTTATTTATCATCATCTACGAGCTCAGCCTCTTAACCTTAATATTTGCGTTGCCTTAGAATTCGTTATTTATAATTACATAGGAGCGGGTCTCGCAGCCATGGAGGCAGACATCTTTGCGCTACGGCAGCGCAGAGCCAACAAACTAGCGATTGCGAGATCGCCCATTACGCTCGAAAGTAACTACGGCAAGTTGAGAGAGATTAACTGAGACGGTACTGCCCACACAGACTAATGAAATACTATCTGTAAAATTATCTATGTGAACAAACCTCATCATTTGAGAAGGTAGGTGATGCGGACGTCGTGGAAGACATTTTGTCCCGTAACGCTCGCCGTACTGTTGGGGGGGAGAAGCGGTGGGGGGGAGATGTTCATGTTGCTGCGGTCTGTAGTCTGACCGCTAGATGTCGCTGAAAATTACACACTGTAGCTTTAAGGTTGCTGGTGAAGGTTCTCAGTCATCCAGGTAATAGTCATTCAAAAAAAAACAAACAAAAAAAAAACAATCCACTAGATTTGGTTTCCAAGTTTGAAGACGTTTCGCTACGTTTCGCCCGGCGCTATCACTGACATTTAGAATTGAAAAAGCTTCCTGTATGGGAAGCGAAACGTCTTTAAACAAAGTCCAGTGGATTGTTTTTTTTTCGGAATCTGTTTAAGGTTGTTTTTTTTTTAAATAGATGGCCTCCTTCACGCCCCTCTCAAGCAATCTATTTCCTTTTTCCAAAATGTGAACATTCTGGTCCTTAAAAGAATGCCCTTTGTCCATAAGGTGTAGATATACTGCAGAGTCTTGCCAAAGGACATTCCCTGGATGGGAAGCAAAACGTCTTCAAAATTGGAAACAAAGTCCAGTGGATTGTTTTTTTTTTACTTTTTTTGGAATGACTATGACCTGGATGACTGAGAATCTTCACCAGCATAATTGATTACTTAGGTATTTGCAGGGTTGATCCTTTTATCTTTATATTCCTTGAAATCTGTTGTCGTGCACACACATATATATGTACATTTAAATAAAGGACTCTCCACTGGCCTACATTAAACCTGTACTACAGTTACCTCCTGGTAGAAAAATGGGCAAGCATTAATGCATTCTGTACACATCAAAGGCATTTCACTTCTCTTTATATCTTTTCCAGATTTGTTTAAATGTAAAATATACAAAATGTTTCCATTACAGATTAAATGGTTTTTGTGTCTATACATAAAAAACCTCAAAACATGCAGAACCTGGAGGCAGCCGGACCTTCACTCATTTTATGTGAGACTCTTCAGCACCTATCCAGGAGTCTTTGTCAATTTTTTTATTTCTATTTTTTGCTTCATTTAAACAATCTGGAGTGCTGATATTTTAATAAATAATATTCATTCAAAGTCATGCAAATTAATGACCAACCCATCCACCTCCTGGGCTGCTGTAGACTTATTGGCTATGTGTTATGCCAGACTCCTTTTGAATGAATTCCATTACCAAACTGTAGAGGCTTTGAGGCTGAAACCACAATCCTCCCCTTCTGTTCATTGATGGTTTTTCTGTTTAAACAAAGATGGATTCCTGCACCCCTCTTTCAAATGATCCGTCCTCTCTGTCCGAATTGTTTTTTCATCTATGCTGTGTTCTATGTTCTTGTGTGTAAGGTGTACAGCCAAATCTTGCCCAGAGTTACTGGCTAAACACCCTTAAAATTTTAAACAAGGAGGAGTAAACAAACAAACAAAAAAATGTCCACTTTTATCATCAGGTCCTGTAATACTTTTCCAATGGTCTAAAAGATGGTCATTTTTTTTTGTTGCATTTGTTTCTGGTAAGTCCTGGTTTTGCACTTGATCCTTTGTCACGCATGCCATCTTGAAAACTGACCTGTAGGGTTTTAGAGGTTGTTCTGAGTTCTCTGTAGTAGTTAAATAAGCTAGAAAATGACTGAAAAGTTTTATGTTTTTGAAATAATGTACATGCTTTCATTGTCTTCTCGTTATCTGGGATGGGGCAACAATCTCACCTGAAACTCAGACTTCCCTCTCCCCATATACCTCCTCCAGCTCAGCTGGGAAACATCAAGGAGTTCCCAGGCCTTCTACGCTTTTTGGGATGCAGCTGGAACACCTCCCGGGGAGGCTTTTGAAAAAGATATTTGAGCCACCTCAGGGGACTCCTCTCTGTGCGGGGTAGAAGCAGCCCTACTCCAAGCCTCTCCTAGATGACCAAGCCCATCTCTAACGGAGTGCCCCCCATCCCTCCAGAGAAAGGTCATTTCAGCTGTTTGCATCCAGGGTCTCATTCTCTTTGCCATGATCTAGATTTCATGAGCATGAATGAAGTTAGGAACATAGACCAAATGGCAAATCAAGAGCTTTGCCTTTTTGCTAAACTCTCTCTTCACCACAGCATCCACATTAGGGCAGTAGTTGCACAGAACCATTTGTTGATCTCCCCTCAGTCATGAATAGGTCTTAAAGATATCTGAACTCCTCTGCTTGATGCAGGAAGTCTCTTCCTACCTAAAGCTACCTTTTTGACTTTGCCGCTTCGGGTAGGGGGAGAGTTCCCTTTGAATGTACCTAAATCACCTTTTGGACTTGGAAAGCTGATTTTCATCCTGGCCGCAACACATTTGGCTGGGGGACCATATCGGTTGTGAACCGGATTGATGACAGAGGGCAGCCCTACAGAGGGAAAACCTGCCAATTGTTTTTTGAACATTTCTTTGAATGTTTCCATAGTAAATAAAGAATTTATTTAAATGGTATAGGAAATTCATACAGAATTTGCCAAAGAATGATCATAGAATATATACTATATTTCAGTAGTAGAACATCAGTGAACTGTTCAATAACTGCTTGAACCAATGGAGGTTTCATCCTGTTAAAAGGGAGTTTTTCCTCTCCACTGTCGCTATGCTTGCTTAGTGTGTGGCATTGCATTCAATTCCATGAGTTGAGGCAATCAACTGGTTTTCATTAGATAAAAAACTTTGAATCAATGTGACTGTATGATCTGGTGAACTGTAAAGTGCTTTGTGATGACATGTGTTGTGAATTGGCGCTATAGAAATAAACTGAATTGAAATGAATCATACCTTCTGTCAAGTGATCAAATTCTTTGCCACCAGCACCCATTTCTCATGCTTCTCTGGATGTCATATGTAGAAAGAAGCATGCATAGAAAACTCAAAACAGAAGATACTATTTCTTCACCATCTTTTCAGAAAGATTGTAGAGTGCATTTCTCTCTGTCTCCATCTGATGACTCATGACTCTATTAGCTGACTGCTCGGTCAGAGAGGCAGCAAAAGCTAAAATAACTTGCCAAAAAAAAAAAAAAAAAAACGTACATTTTCTGGATTTGTTTAGAAGAGAAGTTACTCTAAAGCCCATACATATTTTAAGCTTCCCATCTAGCAAACTATGAGTCATCTATTGATTTGATCATTCGTAACCTGCAGTGCTAAATTAAGAGTTTTGTCTTGACGTGCCAAATTGTGCTGAAGTCATTTCCAAGGAGCTGAAGCTGAAACCAGGTGATTGGCTTACAGAGAGTTGGCCGTGACACAAATCCGTTCCATCAATCAAGCTGTTTAAATTAGACCGAGGTACCAGCTGAAGTATGCTCCAAAATGATAAGCCACAAGCTCGTTAGCTGCAATATGTTCCCAACAAGTCTCACAAGCGGTCGACATGCCATTTGAATGAACACTTTTTGTGGGGTGACTTGGATTTGATGAATGTGCTGCTGGAGCCCATTTCTTGAGAATGGATCCTCCTGACACTAGAGCCTGTTAACGTGCAAGAAGAGAGATTAGAGGGTTGTCTGTTAGAGCTGTCAGAACTCAATCTGTGGCTTCAGTTGGAGTGAAGAGCACCGTATTAGAGGACATATTGTCTATTATGTGGTCTGAGTGGCTAAATTGGACTTTAATGTAGGGGGTGGCAGCGCAGTTTTAATGGGGGTTCATATTCTGATAAAGAAAAATATTTTCTTTAACCTGGACATGAAAGTATATCAATATTATCTACTCATCAAAAACATACCCAGCGTATTACATTGATTCATTCATGTAAGCTTGATAAATCCTTTAAATTAATTCTTCGGCTTCTGCAGGCTACCAGCAGCAATAATAAGCAAACACCTGTGACAATTAGACAATTAGAACATCTGACACATGAGAGAAAGAAAATTAGCAACAATTAGAAAAACTGTGTTCTGCTAAGGTTTGAAGTCCAGTCCGGTTTTCATTTAAAAGCGCCTTTGTTGAAATTAGATTATTTTTAAATTAGTTTTTCCCAGATCACATCCTCTTCACTTTGAGTGTGGGAGTATGGAACAAAGATGTATTGCTATTGCTCTGCGTCGACATTAGCAACAACATTTTTACTGGCCTTGAAGAGAAAAGAATGTAATCTGTTAAATCTTGAAGTTTGAAAAGAATTCAATCTGAAAAAGAGAAAAAGGGAAAAAAAACAAGAAAATAGTTAAATTGCTCTCTAAACCTTTTTTTTTAAGTATGACATTTTTTGAAATTTTTTTGAGTATTGCATTTTTCTTTTTCATATTTCCATTCAGAAAACGATTCTTTGCTTGCAACAATCACAGAACTGAATTCACTCCAAAGCCGCTTGATTAATATTGCTTTCCTTATTTTGGGAGAGCAGGGATTGTGTGTTATTTAGACGTGAAACTGATCTTATTCACAGATCATATTTACCTCTGAAAGGGTCTGAAAATACTCACCCACTGTCAATGCTCTAAACTTTAAATTCATATTACAGAGCAATTATTCAAGAAGTTTTTTGTGTTTCATTGTTACTGATCTATGTGTTTCAATATAAGGTGGAAATACTGAAGGTCTCTTGTGATCCTATAACGGACATTGACAGCTATAAAAAAAAAAACAAAACAGTATTGGTCAGAATCTGAAATGACACGTCTGGAAGTAATGGATGTTGGCTTTTCTAAAGCCTGTTTTTTTTTTTTAGTTAATTACAAATGAATTCTAACATTCATGATATCAATCATGAATACACTAAGATAATTGGCAATATTTAACAGCAGTCAATTGCAGGCACCTCCAGGATGGAAAAAGTCTGACCGTCCGTTATGCCCTTCCCTTCCTCCACCTCCCTCTGCAGCGTCACGTCATCCCTTTGCAAACTTAGTAGGTCTTTCACCCTCCTCCTTGTGGTTTCCCACCACTCCACTTGGCCCTGTAGGGTCCTCAGAGATGGAGGCAAGTAGGACAATTGAAGGCCTCTTTCCCATCATGTCATTCATGTGGACAAACTCAGGCCAAAGCAGAAGGCTTCAAATTGCCTCCCTCTGACCCTTAATACTTCCAGTCCTAAAGTTAGAGGACATACAAAAATAAGAGTTAACTATAAGGAGTGAAAATAACAATAATATAATATTTGATTTATGTATGCTATGAAAATTATATATAATTTTTTTATTTTTTTGGGGGGCCTGCAAGGAGTTAACCCTGTCCTGCTGACCCATTTCCTCCAGAATTGTCCTTTAAAGGACAAAAGGATAGAGAGAAAAAATATATTAAGCTGGGGATGGAAATGTAGGGGTTAATGAAGCCAGACTGAAAATGTTTTGAACCTCAGAGTGACAGTTACTGAGTTTTTGCTTTCAGGGAAATGGTGCCGATGGTCACCCCTGTTGGGATCTGGAGGTCTGTCCACTTTCTCCACCAGAGGGCGTACAAGATCTCCTGGAGGGAGCATATTGCACCACCTGTCGCTCATCTGCTCATCAGGAGATCCGTATTTAAGGAGGCAGAGGACTTCTCTCCAGTGCCAGAGTGTTTGCCAGTAACGGTTAGTAAGCCTGAGCCAACCAGCCTGTCTGAACCTCTGACTCCCTGAAAACCAGAACCTGATCTGTTTTCTCCTCTCTGCTTCCTAGATTGAACCTGCCTGAAACCTGAAACCCTGAAGAGTTTCTCTGCCGGTGATCTGCCTGTCCGTTCTCAGAAGAACCCTGGAGAATTATTCCTGTCAAAGATCTGCCTGCCCGCTCTCAGAAGATACTGGAAGGAAACTCAAATCTGTGATCTGCCAGCACTCAAATTAAGCTCTGCCTCCGCCAAGCCCTCAGCCTGCCGACTGCCTCTAGACCCTCAAGGTCCCCCCCCCCCTGCCACTCTGCTCAACTCCAGAACAGGTACAGCCCTGCACACTCTCATCCTGCGAAATACCTGGACCTCACTAACTCCTCTGTCCCCCTCTGCAGTGAACCCACTCGTGACCAGTCCTGGATCAGATTATTCTGTGTGCTTTCAGAATCTACCCTTTGGATCAGTTCATTATTTGTGTTTAAACATCTCAATAAACCTTTGAACTTTTCTCCTGCCTCTGAGTGTTCTGCATGTGGGTTAGGCACGTTAAACCAAACATGACAACCCCTGAGTTTAATGCAAACAGCTGCCTGCTTCTTTATCCCAAAAAATAAACTGCTTGCTTCATATCAGATACACAAAATAATGTAGTTTTTCTTCATTTGTGGAACAAATCAGGCAATCGTTTTGAAGCTTTTAACCGTTTAAGAATAGTTACTTCCACTTGCATGTGCCCCTGAAACAACACAATTAAGGATAGTTTAACTATAAATGACATTTTATAACACAAAAAGCACATTTATTTATCTAAAAGTATGTCAAAAAGGTTATCCTTTGCCCCAATCACACTAGAGCGATCCAGTAAGAAAACTTGAAACTATTTATTTAGATTAGCCTTATAAATAATACTAAACTGTTAAAAATAAATTGTTTTTAACGTTTACTATGTGATAACTGCCAACAGTAGCTTAGTGCTGGGAGTACGTTCAGGTCACCCTGAGTTTAGCTTCCTCAAAGCTGGAAGGACTTTCTTTAACCTGGTCCTGAAACTCAGGGCCAAGAACAGTCTTCAAGTTAGCCTGGTTAAAATCCCCAGCAATGATGAGAACATCCTCTGTGTTTGTAGATTGGAGCTCAAAGATAGATTCTTCATGGCCTCTTTTGTATTAGCGCTGGGAGGCACATTAGGTTAGGCATAAGTTAAAAGACAATTTAAAGAGGAAAGTAAAACAGCTTGTTATGACCACTTTAAACTGTGTTTGAGTTTATAAAATCGCGCATAACAAAAAAATCAATCTGAGATAGGAAGAATGGATGGATTAGGATTTACTGTATCCAGATGCCCATTTTTACATGGAAAAAACCCTCTTAAAACTGCTAATAAAAAAATAAATTTCACATATAGGCTTGGTTAAACAAAAAAATAGTGATTTGTGTGTTAAAAACACACTCTCTTTTGTTTAATGAGACCTTAAGCATACCATGCTCTATGTTTGCATAATTCTTTATCCTTGGGTGCATTCGGTCTTTTTTATGCATTAATTTAGATTTCTCTTTGTTTACTTGCCTTCGGGATAACATGGCACAAACGTAGAATATGTAATCAGATCCTGGCCACATGGCCACACTAACAGTCCCAGAGCCCAGAAGGAAGGTCAAACGGATATGAGGAAACCCAGAGGAGCTGGAGTCATTTTAGTGATTCAAAAACCCAAGTTAGTGTTTTTCATTTATTTAGCATCTTAATAAGGGGTTTTAGGTAGTGAGGCTTAACTTTAACTATACAGAAACATCTTTCTTTAGTTTAGTGAGCTATTGTTTATGTCTGTTTATTGTTTCCAGAACATAATTAAGTACGTCTTACAACTGGTTACCGCATCCAACCACAGTAAAGGTATACAGAATGATGTGGTTGTTGAAAACAGGCAGGATGCTTCAACCATTTTAGATGTTGATCTTTTTCTATTTTCATTTTAACCATCTTTGGGGGAAAAACAAGGAGATATTTATTTAAGTGAAGCTTTTTTTGGAAGATAATACATTGAATTTTCAGGCTAGTTCCACATGATAAAAGGAGCTTAAATAAGAACTAAATGAGTGATTATAGAGACATCTTGAAGGCATTACATGTGGACAGTGGGGTCAAAAGTAAACACATTTAAACACAGAACCAGACATACCACAGATATTGATATAAATGAAATAACATCTTAAGCTTGGGCCCCGGCAGAAGACTTTGATGCTATGAATCGACATTTGTTTGGATGAGTAAACTAATAAAGGATTAAAGCAGTCTTCCTCCAGGGGCCCGGACACTGGTAGTGGAATAAGCCAGAGGATGAGTTGGACTGAGAATAATCTGAGAGTGAGGGAAGGGATGAGGTGGAAGTGGGTGAAAATTAGCTTGTGTACAGGAGACAGAAGCTAGGCCAGGAGTGAAATGAAAAGGATATTGAAAGATGATTGGCTCTGGAGAAGGTGCCGATTGGCTGGAGCTGAATGTGGATCATCGCGGTTCTTCTAGATTGAATATTTTCTTAAGCTTCATTTGTTTGTTTTACATGTAGATTTTCAACTTTAGGTTAGCTGTATGTTTGTTTTTTAAAGCACATTATAAGGTCAATGAACCATTGAGTGAGTGTGCACTGGTCAATTAGTCCTCTTCTGACTATTAACAGTAACTTTTTTAATTGTTCTGGGAATTTTGAGTAACTTTACATATTCAAATAACATTGGATTTTTTACAGCAGTTGTGGGGAAAAAAAACCAAGTTAACTGAACTTGCTGTATACTATTGTTAAATTGCTCAGGAGATATCCCGGGAGAAATCCTCCAACTGTGCTCCAAGCCTCTGCTTTATGAACCAGACTTCAAGTACCCTGATTCTTACTGCCATTATTAGCAATGACCATTGAAAAAAACCATATCAGTTGTCTTCAGCACCTTTAGCTTCCTCTGTCCAAACACATGTTGGATTCACAGAGCACCTTGCCTTTCCGGAGTCCCATGTTGGACAGGTGTGCCATGTTACTTATTTGTTCATTGCTGGGATACATTAATGGCTAAGTCTGGTTAGCAAGGAACGATCAATGGATCATTATCTATACCAAAAACTGATACGTTTGGGGTGATTTAATGAATTTAGCATTAATCAGTAACTTGCAAATTAGTAACAAGTAACTAAGTCTGGGAGCGGACATTTTTGTTCAAATATAGTAACCCCTCCCTCCTGCCATCTTCCAGCAGTGACGTCACGGTGCGGTAAGCCTAGCGCCATTCTCCCCGCTTTACAAGCAAAATCAATGGGAACTACTAGACACATCTGCAATCAACAACAATTATTGAAGATTTCCAGAGGACTTCACCATTGAAATTCACAAGAGCTACAGTAAAATGTAGCTCTTGTCAGTAGCATCCAACTGACAATGCCCACGTGCATGGCAGTTGGATGTTATAATACATCAGGTAAAAGTGAAAAAACAGTTCTTATTCCACCTTTTCAACTCCTGATCTTCCACGGACCGGTTCGTCATCAGATTGCCAACTTGAGGGTGGATTTGCCATTGAACGTCTGGCCAGAGAAAAAACACGTAATATGTAGTTAACATTTGGAAAAAGAATGTTTTCAAAATTTGGTTAATAGCCCATTTTGCCAATCATGAGATACAGCAATGGGACTTGAACAACAGCCGATACCACACCGTGGCGTCGGTAGGTGGAAGTAGTGTTCTTTGACAAACATGGATGCCTCCAGTAAAGCACATTCAAATGAAAATTACTCTTATTTAAAAACACTTTTCATTTTTTGAACAGTATGTAATAATTTCATATTTAAAGTACTTCAGAAGTTTGAATTCTGAATTAGACCGGATTTCTACCTTAAAGCTTCCTGACAATGTTGAATAAGACTAATCATTTTTGGCTTCATTTTTTTCTTCAAGGGTAGTCTAAGTGTATGTTTGTCCCAGTTAAAGGCTTTGCTC
Source organism: Cyprinodon variegatus (assembly GCF_000732505.1). NCBI lineage: Eukaryota > Metazoa > Chordata > Actinopteri > Cyprinodontiformes > Cyprinodontidae > Cyprinodon > Cyprinodon variegatus. The sequence continues at coordinate 455,961 of NW_015150996.1, read as the reverse complement.
CCTTATAAGATACCAGCAAAAGATTGCTCCACCTTCATTGTTCTTGCTTTTATTAGAATTTCAAGACATTTGGGACTCTGCTCTACAACACTATAAGGGTTTTGTTACCCAGCTGGGAACAAACTGGAGCCATGTCACCCCTCTTTTTGCCTGCTTTACAGATTACCTGTCATAGGAGGAAGGATCATGCATTAATCATCCATATTCCCACCCGCATCGTTTAATGGGGATTCTACAACATAAGACCTCTTTAGAAGTGAAGAACCTATCTCATTATTATAGATAATTCCTTCAAAGCAAAAATGCCATGTTTAATTAAACGTGTCATTGTCAGAGACAATGAGAGAAGAAGAAAGTGAGAGATTGCAAAGAGTTGTGTGAAGTCCTGTAATACATGAGCCCGGTAGGAAGAAGAAATGTGATCTATTACTCAAACACTAAGATATCCTTTAATATCAGGGGGCAGGGAATTGATCTGAAGCTCTCTGAGGAGCCATTGCTGCGGCTCTCTCATATCGAATAGCAGGGAAGGTAAGAAGGGAAGGACAAAGAAGGCAGAAGAGAAAAGATCAAATAAGTGAAAATGCAGAGCTGTTATAGTCAAAGTGCTCTCTAAACCAGAAGTTTCATTCTGGTTTAAAAAAAGCAGATGCAACTTAAAAAATTGGATATTTAAAAGAAAGGAATGAAGGCCGATGTGTGTTTATATACAGTGTATGTATTTATATATATGCAGTATATATAAATACATATACTGTGACAGTATCTAGGAAAAAATACTTTAATTAGAGTTTTACATATATGTGGACAAAACATGAATACATAAGGTGGTTAAGCATTTACTTTCACTTGGCTATTGAATTTTGAAATAAAATACTTTGGCTATAAAATATACTATACATTTTAGGTATTTGTTTGGCAAAAATAATGCTGGTTTTTCTGATTCAAAATGAAATTTTACCAATAAAGTTGATGTTCAGGGGATCAGGGGAAGCACTGTGCTTTTCTATAGGTACATTTTATTCCAATATTGATGCAAGCAAAGAAAACTTATGGTAAATGGACATTTTATACTTTGAAAACTTTGCTGCTTCCTCAGAATTCATTTTTGAATTTTTCTCTTCTTCAGTTATATGTTTTTCATATTTGATTTGTTAAACTTTTTTTTCTATCAGCTTTTATATTTAAAAATGTAAATTTCCAGATTTTTCTTTTTTTTAGATTAAATTTTATGAATTGCATTCTTTTTAAACTGTGTTTTCCAGAACACGTTCTCTTCACTTCTGGGGGTGGGCTTTCTCTGGGGCGAGGAGGGAAAGCCTGCATATCAGTAACAACATTTGAAATCAGTGCTATCCTTAAAGTTCAGTCTAAACAAGAATAAATAGAAAAAAGAAACTATAAAGTTTGAAAAAATTATGTATAACGTAAAATGGAAAAAAATATAGTTTTAAAATAATCAGAGAAAATCTGTTTTATGTTTTTCAAAAGATTTTTCTCTGGATTGCAATGTTTAAAAGATTATTTTAAGGCTCTAGTGGCCTTTATTTAGTCAGGAAAATGGGTTACAAGAGAGGGGAGAGACATTGGGCAAAGATCAGCAGGGCCAGGATTTGAACCTGCAAAAGCCGGTATATGGCTGCTGCTATGGTGTCCACACCATAGCAGCAGCCACGGGATTGCATTTTTGTTTTTAGTTAACTGTCATTTCAGTTAAGTAATGGCTGCATTTTGTCTTGTTTCTGAGGTTTTTCACCTATTTGCTAGCTACCTCTTAAATAATCAACTAAATTAAAATAAATTAAGTGGTGTTGTAGTCAAGACCACACCAATTTCAATTTAGTTTATTTATATAGCATCAATTCACAGCACAAGTCGTCTCACGGTACTTTACAGAGACAATTCAAGCAGATCATCCAGTCAGATTGGTTCAAAGTTTTCTATCTAAGTAGAACCAGCTGATTGCATTGACTCATTGACTCCACAGCAATCCCTCATACCAAGCATGCTTCTAATAGTGGAATTGTCAACAATGGGTGGTGAGGTTGCTCGAGGACCCAGATGCAGAGACGAGTGAAGCAGAGATGAGTTCTGAGAGGTTTAATTGCAGACCATAGGTAGCAGAGGCAGAAATCCAGAAATCCCACTTAAAATATTAAACAAACCAAAACCATGGAGACATCAGGGGAAAAACGAGTCTGAGGAGCCGGGGAGAGACGAGCTGAGTAGACAATACAGCAATGAGAAGGAACCAGCACTGNAGCGCCATTCTCCCCGCTTTACAAGCAAAATCAATGGGAACTACTAGACACATCTGCAATCAACAACAATTATTGAAGATTTCCAGAGGACTTCACCATTGAAATTCACAAGAGCTACAGTAAAATGTAGCTCTTGTCAGTAGCATCCAACTGACAATGCCCACGTGCATGGCAGTTGGATGTTATAATACATCAGGTAAAAGTGAAAAAACAGTTCTTATTCCACCTTTTCAACTCCTGATCTTCCACGGACCGGTTCGTCATCAGATTGCCAACTTGAGGGTGGATTTGCCATTGAACGTCTGGCCAGAGAAAAAACACGTAATATGTAGTTAACATTTGGAAAAAGAATGTTTTCAAAATTTGGTTAATAGCCCATTTTGCCAATCATGAGATACAGCAATGGGACTTGAACAACAGCCGATACCACACCGTGGCGTCGGTAGGTGGAAGTAGTGTTCTTTGACAAACATGGATGCCTCCAGTAAAGCACATTCAAATGAAAATTACTCTTATTTAAAAACACTTTTCATTTTTTGAACAGTATGTAATAATTTCATATTTAAAGTACTTCAGAAGTTTGAATTCTGAATTAGACCGGATTTCTACCTTAAAGCTTCCTGACAATGTTGAATAAGACTAATCATTTTTGGCTTCATTTTTTTCTTCAAGGGTAGTCTAAGTGTATGTTTGTCCCAGTTAAAGGCTTTGCTCCCTTATAAGATACCAGCAAAAGATTGCTCCACCTTCATTGTTCTTGCTTTTATTAGAATTTCAAGACATTTGGGACTCTGCTCTACAACACTATAAGGGTTTTGTTACCCAGCTGGGAACAAACTGGAGCCATGTCACCCCTCTTTTTGCCTGCTTTACAGATTACCTGTCATAGGAGGAAGGATCATGCATTAATCATCCATATTCCCACCCGCATCGTTTAATGGGGATTCTACAACATAAGACCTCTTTAGAAGTGAAGAACCTATCTCATTATTATAGATAATTCCTTCAAAGCAAAAATGCCATGTTTAATTAAACGTGTCATTGTCAGAGACAATGAGAGAAGAAGAAAGTGAGAGATTGCAAAGAGTTGTGTGAAGTCCTGTAATACATGAGCCCGGTAGGAAGAAGAAATGTGATCTATTACTCAAACACTAAGATATCCTTTAATATCAGGGGGCAGGGAATTGATCTGAAGCTCTCTGAGGAGCCATTGCTGCGGCTCTCTCATATCGAATAGCAGGGAAGGTAAGAAGGGAAGGACAAAGAAGGCAGAAGAGAAAAGATCAAATAAGTGAAAATGCAGAGCTGTTATAGTCAAAGTGCTCTCTAAACCAGAAGTTTCATTCTGGTTTAAAAAAAGCAGATGCAACTTAAAAAATTGGATATTTAAAAGAAAGGAATGAAGGCCGATGTGTGTTTATATACAGTGTATGTATTTATATATATGCAGTATATATAAATACATATACTGTGACAGTATCTAGGAAAAAATACTTTAATTAGAGTTTTACATATATGTGGACAAAACATGAATACATAAGGTGGTTAAGCATTTACTTTCACTTGGCTATTGAATTTTGAAATAAAATACTTTGGCTATAAAATATACTATACATTTTAGGTATTTGTTTGGCAAAAATAATGCTGGTTTTTCTGATTCAAAATGAAATTTTACCAATAAAGTTGATGTTCAGGGGATCAGGGGAAGCACTGTGCTTTTCTATAGGTACATTTTATTCCAATATTGATGCAAGCAAAGAAAACTTATGGTAAATGGACATTTTATACTTTGAAAACTTTGCTGCTTCCTCAGAATTCATTTTTGAATTTTTCTCTTCTTCAGTTATATGTTTTTCATATTTGATTTGTTAAACTTTTTTTTCTATCAGCTTTTATATTTAAAAATGTAAATTTCCAGATTTTTCTTTTTTTTAGATTAAATTTTATGAATTGCATTCTTTTTAAACTGTGTTTTCCAGAACACGTTCTCTTCACTTCTGGGGGTGGGCTTTCTCTGGGGCGAGGAGGGAAAGCCTGCATATCAGTAACAACATTTGAAATCAGTGCTATCCTTAAAGTTCAGTCTAAACAAGAATAAATAGAAAAAAGAAACTATAAAGTTTGAAAAAATTATGTATAACGTAAAATGGAAAAAAATATAGTTTTAAAATAATCAGAGAAAATCTGTTTTATGTTTTTCAAAAGATTTTTCTCTGGATTGCAATGTTTAAAAGATTATTTTAAGGCTCTAGTGGCCTTTATTTAGTCAGGAAAATGGGTTACAAGAGAGGGGAGAGACATTGGGCAAAGATCAGCAGGGCCAGGATTTGAACCTGCAAAAGCCGGTATATGGCTGCTGCTATGGTGTCCACACCATAGCAGCAGCCACGGGATTGCATTTTTGTTTTTAGTTAACTGTCATTTCAGTTAAGTAATGGCTGCATTTTGTCTTGTTTCTGAGGTTTTTCACCTATTTGCTAGCTACCTCTTAAATAATCAACTAAATTAAAATAAATTAAGTGGTGTTGTAGTCAAGACCACACCAATTTCAATTTAGTTTATTTATATAGCATCAATTCACAGCACAAGTCGTCTCACGGTACTTTACAGAGACAATTCAAGCAGATCATCCAGTCAGATTGGTTCAAAGTTTTCTATCTAAGTAGAACCAGCTGATTGCATTGACTCATTGACTCCACAGCAATCCCTCATACCAAGCATGCTTCTAATAGTGGAATTGTCAACAATGGGTGGTGAGGTTGCTCGAGGACCCAGATGCAGAAACGAGTGAAGCAGAGATGAGTTCTGAGAGGTTTAATTGCAGACCATAGGTAGCAGAGGCAGAAATCCAGAAATCCAAATTAAAATATTAAACAAACCAAAACCATGGAGACATCAGGGGAAAAATGAGTCTGAGGAGCCGGGGAGAGACGAGCTGAGGAGACAATACAGCAATGAGAAGGAACCAGCACTGAGTGACTGCAGGGGTATTTAAGGAGAACAGAACAAAGGATGGACTAACGAGCTGAATAAGGAGCAGGTGTGGGTGGAACTGGCAAGAGGGAATCCAAGGGGAAAGAAAACAATCACAAGGGGGCAACAGAGAGTAACTAAAGACTGCTTGAATATCATGGAAAATAAAAAACAAAACAACTGATAACAGAAAACTGAAAACTCAGAGTCACAACAAATAAGAACCATAACAGGAATAGGATGCTTTGAATAGAGACCAAGGATTACCGAGACTAGGAAAAGACCTGTAGAGGCTGAGACCCGAGACCATGAGGTCTTTGTCTTTGGCTCGGCCTCTAACGATCTTGGCCTAGTCTCGATCTCTTTACTCCTTGGTCTTGGTTGCTGTGGTCTTGACTACAACACTAAAATGTAGCAATTATTGGACAAAATTCAGTTTCTAAACCTTAATGTAGAGGCTACACCTTTTTAAATGGGGATTTGCACAAAGAAAATCAACCAGACCTTAATCAGAACATTTTTGGGGGATTACTGGGGATTCACTGATGCAGACACTCCCTTGAATCCAACTGCTTAATAGAAAAATTAATGATGTCATTTATTTCAGGACATTTGCTTATTTCATGGGCTGTTACATTCATAGTTCACACTCTGAACGGATAATATTTATTGCAGTCTGCCATTATAAAGTTGGGACAGCTTTATGAATGCTTTCAATCATGTTATTATATAATTTAGTTATTTCATAGAGCGCAAAAATATTACAGCCTGTGTGAAACTTTGCAATAAAACAAAGACTGGAGGAATAAGGACTGCATAAATTTTTTCCTGGATATGAAATAAAACGACAAATACAAGTGAAAAAGCAATTACCTTTTTATATTAACAATGAATTACACAAGAAATATGGAGTGCACAGTTCCATTTTTGCTCTCCAATTAAGTTGCTATGAGGAGGGAGAAGGAAAACAACTGGATAAATGATCCAGATAGGACTTCATGACAGCAGGAGAGACTCCAGACTTTCTTTAAATGTTTCAGGAGGTTTATGGAGTTCTTTATATCGACTGCACACAAATATTGGATTAAATCTACCTTGAGGTTTTAAGTGAACAGTTAATAAAATACCAGATAGTGAGTTGTTTTTTGGTGGAAATTGAAAGGGCCCTGATTTGGGAACTTTTAGATGTTGCATGTAAACAAAGGTTTACGTACAGCAGAGGTGCAAAAGAAAAAAACCCCAATAACAACAAGATGAAAAACAGACTTTTATCATAGCAGACAAGAAAAATCAACAAGACCTCGAGGTAAATCTAAAGGGCTCCAGAGTCGCATTCAATCAGGGACACATGGGATGCATCTGAATGCATATCAATCTCCATTTTTTAAGAGTCCTTTGTGTGTTAAGTCCAAGCAATCAAACAAAAACAAAACTAAACAGTCGTTGCAATACATACGTTTGTAAAAGCGTAAACTTTGCCAACAATATCACCTTTATTAGTTGCATATTTTAGAGAAATTGTAATTTGTTCAATGTTAAATGGTGTGTATCTCGCAGATTATTTTTGTAAGACTGAAACAATTAATCAGATTTATCATCCATCCATTTTCCACAGGCGTGAGGCAGAATACACCCTGGACAGGTTGCCAGTCCATTGCAGGGCAACACAGAGACAAACAGGACAGACTGCGCATTCACACTCACACCTAAGGAGAATTTAGAGAAGCCAGTTTACCTGACAGTCATGTTTTTGGACTGTGGGAGGAAGCCAGAGTACCCGGAGAGAACCNATTTATTTCAGGACATTTGCTTATTTCATGGGCTGTTACATTCATAGTTCACACTCTGAACGGATAATATTTATTGCAGTCTGCCATTATAAAGTTGGGACAGCTTTATGAATGCTTTCAATCATGTTATTATATAATTTAGTTATTTCATAGAGCGCAAAAATATTACAGCCTGTGTGAAACTTTGCAATAAAACAAAGACTGGAGGAATAAGGACTGCATAAATTTTTTCCTGGATATGAAATAAAACGACAAATACAAGTGAAAAAGCAATTACCTTTTTATATTAACAATGAATTACACAAGAAATATGGAGTGCACAGTTCCATTTTTGCTCTCCAATTAAGTTGCTATGAGGAGGGAGAAGGAAAACAACTGGATAAATGATCCAGATAGGACTTCATGACAGCAGGAGAGACTCCAGACTTTCTTTAAATGTTTCAGGAGGTTTATGGAGTTCTTTATATCGACTGCACACAAATATTGGATTAAATCTACCTTGAGGTTTTAAGTGAACAGTTAATAAAATACCAGATAGTGAGTTGTTTTTTGGTGGAAATTGAAAGGGCCCTGATTTGGGAACTTTTAGATGTTGCATGTAAACAAAGGTTTACGTACAGCAGAGGTGCAAAAGAAAAAAACCCCAATAACAACAAGATGAAAAACAGACTTTTATCATAGCAGACAAGAAAAATCAACAAGACCTCGAGGTAAATCTAAAGGGCTCCAGAGTCGCATTCAATCAGGGACACATGGGATGCATCTGAATGCATATCAATCTCCATTTTTTAAGAGTCCTTTGTGTGTTAAGTCCAAGCAATCAAACAAAAACAAAACTAAACAGTCGTTGCAATACATACGTTTGTAAAAGCGTAAACTTTGCCAACAATATCACCTTTATTAGTTGCATATTTTAGAGAAATTGTAATTTGTTCAATGTTAAATGGTGTGTATCTCGCAGATTATTTTTGTAAGACTGAAACAATTAATCAGATTTATCATCCATCCATTTTCCACAGGCGTGAGGCAGAATACACCCTGGACAGGTTGCCAGTCCATTGCAGGGCAACACAGAGACAAACAGGACAGACTGCGCATTCACACTCACACCTAAGGAGAATTTAGAGAAGCCAGTTTACCTGACAGTCATGTTTTTGGACTGTGGGAGGAAGCCAGAGTACCCGGAGAGAACCAACGCATGCTCAGGGAGAACATGCAAACTCCATGCAGAAAGATCCCGGGCTGGGATTTGAACCTGGAACCTTCTTGCCGCAAGGCAGCAGTGCTACTAAGCAGTTTTATCCTGATTAATCCATTATTGGAATAATTGTCAACTAATTTAGTAATTGATTTATTTTTAACTGGAGTATATATAGACTCTTAAATATGCCTTTAGTGGAAAGACAACCCACCTAAAGTAGCAAGAGAAAATTTTAAAATATTTTAAAACAAAAAATATTAAGATAAAAAAACCAGCTTTGTTCCTCAGTGTGCTCTATAAAAACTCCTCAACTGAAAACATTTTTCTTTCACCTGGTTTAAGAAATCTTTTACTGTCCCATTATTTGAACAAACAAAAAAAAATCGACAGATTAATTGATTAGTAAAATGATCGCTGCAGCACTAATTTTTTCCCATGCTTTTATTGTGGTGGGTATTTCATTCTGCCATTTCTCTTATAGCTGCCTTACTACCAGCTATCCATATCTGTTATAGGGATCTATTGCAACTCTTTGCTCCTGCATTTATTGACATAATAAAAAAAAAAGGTTCTATACAAAACTTAAAACAACTACAGGCAGACATTAAAAGAAAATGCTTTTTATCCCACTCTCATAGATATATGACTGTAATTTACCCCAAATATTACAGTCTGGAAGTAAAAACCACGTTGAATCCTTTTCACACCATAAATATGAAATAATATAATGGAAAACAGCTTTGCTCTGAACTATCAGGGTGAAACGCCAACATTCAAACACAGAATGTCCCAGAGGACATGGATTGGGTTCATTTAATGAATTACTTCATCTCTTCTTTAAAGATGGCCTTCATCCTCAAGATGGCAGTCACAGATTTGAATGCTACCCTGGTGACCTTTGCTGCATGTCTTCTCCCTCTCTATAATCCCATTTCCTGTCTATCTACTATCAAAATGAAAGGCCACTATTCTTTTAGGCATATACCTTTTCTGTGTTTGTGTGTGTCTGGTTTGCAAACATTTGCATTAGTTCTAGGGTCCTTATCCAGCATGAATAGATAAAAAGTTGGCATCCAGGGTGACGGCATGATTGTGTTTAAAGCGTCCAGAGAGAAAAAGAGGCAAGGACATAGACTGATGAGGGATGAAGAGGAAGAAACAAAAGCTGTACACCCAGCCTGCTGGTAAATGTGCACTGTTTGTGTGTAGACATACTGTACATGTGTGCAAACGCTGTTCTACCACAACTCAGTGAACAAAAGAAGTTTAACGCTCCAGATATTCCAATGAGCCAGTGTCTAATCAGCAGCTCAGCATTCGTCAGATGCTTTTCATTCTGGTTATTAATCTCAGCTCAACACTCAGGTTCTAAGAGGCACGTTCAGCCTTTTTTCACTGTTTATTTCTAATCTCTGCTTCCCTGCGTTTTAGAAAAAAGTGGATAATGTCTCTGAATTTTATTTGGCACTTAATCCTAATAAAAAAAAAATAATAATAAAATGTAATGTATTATTTCCTTCATGTCTCCACGAAAAAAAGACAAGGGTATTAAATTGTAGATATTCAGACCATGAATCAAGTCCATAAACCCTGTTTTAGTTCCAGTTTCTAGTTGCCTTCTGGTTTCTTTGAATTATATAAGGTTGGTAATGATACTTGCACTAACTGCCATAAGATTAGGGAATACTTTATGACCATATAAAGATAAGGTGATTATTACTGACTACCCCCCAACATTATAGTGTGTTATTGAGCATTCATACAAAATATAACACCAGTAAAAAAAAAAA
>NW_015150996.1:434739-444375 GCF_000732505.1 Cyprinodon variegatus | reverse complement strand
TGTACCTGGATATAAAAAACGTGCCCTATTGTCCGGGGCGCCTTATGTGGGTGTTAAATACAGAAATGGGACACATAACTGAGAGTGCGCCTTTTAGTCCGGTGCGCCTTATGGTCGTGAAAATACGGTACCTTGGAAAGTTGAACAAAGCTGCCAGCGTAACTGGGTCCAGCAGGTTTTCCTGGGAAGCACCCGGTTCAGGAGTCCAGGATCTATGGCTAGATCACAACCTCTCTCTGCAGAGCTTAAGTTAAGGTGAAATGGTGTTCTGGAACTCAGACAGGAGAAGCTGGGAAGCAGAGAAATAACTTGGGCAGACAGAGCACCAGAACCGGGCAAGGAGTCAAGCGGTGCCCCCCCTCTTGAACTAAGGAACCAAATAGTGGACAATCCATTGGGCAGAAAGAGAGGCGGCCACGAAGCAGGTCTAGCTCGGGAGGCTTATATTGACAGAAGGTCAATATAATCGAAGGTGGACAGCTTTATACATGAGAAGCTACATGATTTAGCAGTCCCTCTAGGGCTAAATCAAAGCGGGCACTTTCAAAGCTCTTCCAGGGCATTCCTTTCTTCATCCTTCATCACTTTGCATACTTCACGGGTGCAGCAGCAGAAAAGTTTGGTGAGAATGTATTGTAAAAAAGTCACTTACAGTGGTTGTATACTGTATGAAGGTTTCCCAATCAAATTAGCTGTAATAAGCTCAGAACATAGGACCCAGAATTCAGTTGAGACAGACAGTGGGAACATTTAAAGCATTTATTAATTATAACGTTGTTTGGTTGCTACTGGCTGCTACTCAGCTGCAGCGGGCTCACTGCATTCTCTACAGGAGTAAAGGCTCAGGACAGTGACTTCAAAACTCAAACAAGGAACAACAATGAGCATGAAAGCCACCAGCCTGGCAAAGTTCAGTCCTAGCTCAGAAGAAGCAGAGAAGTCAAAAAGAGGCAGGGACTCCGTTGTGTAGCAGCATCTTTCAGCAGCCAGAGCACACAGCGGAACTGATGGATCAAGGAGGGTTAATCCAAGCTCTGGTCGGAATACAGGTCCTAAGTCAACATCATGCGGAATCTAGGTAAAAGCCCGGAAACACAGGACAGGCGGATGTGTCTAGTAGTTCCTATTCATTTTGATTCTAAAGTGAGGAGAATAGAATAGAATTCAACTTCATTGTCATTCCACTGTAAAAAGTACAGAGCAACAAAATAAGTTCTCTGCTTTTAACTCATCCCCTTGGGGAGCAGTGGGCTGCCATTGTGTGGCGCCCGGGGAGCAGTGTGGGTTAAGGGTCTTGCTGACCCTTAACCCACACTGCTCGCCAGAGTGGCAGTCTGTGGGAGTGTGGCTCGAACTCAGAACCTCAGGATTCCAAGCTCCATGCCCTAACTACGCTGCCACTCGAATGGCGCTAGGCTTACCGCACCGTGACGTCACAGTCGGAATATGTCAAAATGAGATGTTACTGTATTTGGGCAAAAATGGCCGCTTCCAGATTCAGTGATCGCGACAAAAAATATTGTTATTTTTTTTACTGATTAACGCTAACTTCATTAATTCACAGCGAACATAGTTTTAGGTGTAGATAATGATCCATTGATTATGCCTTGCTGGAATTTTCTTTTAATCTGAGGACTCACAACCTTGGTTTTTTACACATATTTAGATTTTAACAGTCCACTAGCTCAAAAAGGATCCTATCCTTATAAATCCTGCCAAAAGTTCTGTATACTCTCAAGATTTAGAAAGTCAGTTTTCTTTATTAAAAAATAAACTTTAATAGAAGAATTTAAAACCTAATTAAAACTTAATAAACTTAATAAAGACACTTAAAAAAATTCAGTCTTCTTTGCATGGAGTTGAATTCTCTCAGTATTTGCGTTTACAGACACATGAGAATGCATCTTGTATCGTTCTCACTTTATGCTTTTAGGTGGGACATATAGCTGTGGCACAAAGTGAGAGCTGCTGAGCCCACAGCCAAACCAAAACAAAGATGGCAGCGTAGGAGGATGAAGCATAGCTGCTGCTATCTCTTGGTCAGAGCCCTCATTGCTTCTCTGAAACAGGAACAGCAAGAACCTAAACATATAAGCTGTAGTTTCTCATGGCACTGGGTGTTGTTTTGCCCAATCAGCTCATGACATTCTAATGAAACATCCCTCCTTTCCCTGAACAGGTGGGAAGGGACCAGGACCAGATTAATAATGAGTCAAACTAAACCTGAATCCTTATTATCAATCCTGCTGGTCAGGCTACTGGGTTTTATAGACAATTCCTCTGATGAAATGCTTTTCATAATAATAAGGAACAACCACAGTTCATGCTGCTGCCACCACCATGTTTCACTGTGGATGTTGTGTTTACTGGGTTTGGCTCAGGGTTGTTGGGCTATGATTCATTAGAAAATCACACATTCCTCCTTTAACCTTTTCTTCTATCTCATTTGGTGTTGCAGGCAGATTCCTTGTCCAGTTACTATCTTGGATACTGTATAATGTCTGCTGAAAGATCAGGAAGGTCAGGAGTGAGGTGTTACTATATTTGGGCAAAAATGGCAGCTCCCCAGACTCAGTGATTGGACAAAATGTTTTTTTAAATGTTTCTACTGAATAACACTAAATTCATTAAATCACCCTGAACACATTAGTTTTAGGTATAAATAATGCCTCAGCGGTTATTCCTTGCTGACCGGACTTTTCCTCACAATGGCCTAATGTGATGCCAAGTCTCTATGTCACCCTATAATGGTTGGGAAACCTGTTCAAGATGTAATCCACATTTTGCACATTAGCTGCCAGATGCGACCCTGAAGGAAAACAGGGATAGAAAACAGTAGATATGGTCAGTATTGGGAGTAACAACGTTGTATAATAACGGTGCTTGTAAGTATGTTAGTTTTTCATTCAAAAGAAACCCAAATAAATACATTTCACATACTGATAACAGATTACATAACATGAAATGAAACGTCACTAAAGCATGAGTCAGTGAGTTTTCTCAAAAGCACTGTGTCTGCGGTGGAAGATATCTATACTGATAGCAGGGGCGGGAACGAGTAGGAAACGATGATAGAGGCACGCCTGATGCTGACTGGTTGATGAGCCATAATGTTGCAGGGTGTCTTCAACTCAGAGGAGAGACCATGGTGCAGCCACTGATTAAATAACAACGTTCCTACAGAAAAAATGCTCGCTAAAGGGAAAGGGTAAATATTTCTGTGATTTTCTCACAATGTGCAAAAATATAAAGTTCTAAAACATCTTTTTGTTATTACATTATAAACAAACATAATCTACATTACTACACTGCAACTCACTTGTTAAACCACATGCACCAAAATGGAGCTGAAAAGTTTAATGTTTCTTATGTGTAGATATTTAAATACATAATCAATTCATCAATTAATACCTTTTATTTTATAAGTAAACCTGTAGTTGTATTTAACATTCCAATAAAAAGAAAATTATCCAAATTCTTTGACATTTTAGACCATTAAAATGAACTACATTGTTGCTTTGGCTAGTAACAAGTCACATTGATTGAGCAGAAACTGAGTAACTTTTCAGGAGAAGTAATTACTAACTACAACCAGTTACTTTAGATGACAGACATGGGATGTTACATAGACACAGGGAAATAAAATAAAGATGACTCAGCAGATTGGTAGGGGGAGAGAAAAGAGGATTCATACATAGTTGCTGATAGATAGAATCAGCTTTTGCCAGTTGTAGGTGATTTACTTTGACAGAATGGCATGTCATGGAGGTTATAAGACAGTGACGGATTGCCTGTTCAGGTCTGCAGGACACTCTAACCAGCTGTACGTGTCAAAAACCATAAAGCTAACTTGCACCTGCTATCAACCCTGCTTATCCCAAAACCTAAATCAGTATTCATAAGGATGAACTGTCGGAGGAAGGTGAAGAACATTGAGTAAATGTTAACAATTTCTACCACCTGGCAGGAGGAACCTTTACATACATATGTTTTGGTCAGAGAGAAACTTTGACCTTTCTGTATGTAATACAGTATCTCCTTGCTCAAGTTCTGGTAATGATTAATCATGTTTTCAAGGAAGATATTTTTCTTATGGTTCTCCCCTTTTGGCACTCTGTGTTATTAGTTATTCTGTTTTGTTGATCTTTGGTTTATTTTCCATTATATCAAGCAGTCTTTAGTTGCTCTCTGTTGCCCCCTTGTGCTTGTTTCCTTTACCCTTGGCTTCCTTCTAGTTAGTTCCAATCACACCTGTTCCATTTTCAGCTCAGTAGCCCATCCTTTGTTCGGTTCCCTTTATATACACCACCACTGCAGTCACTCAGTGCTGGTTCCTTGTCGTTTGTTGCTTCCTCGTCTATGGCTCCCCATGTGAGTTTCGCTGATGTTTGCTGGTTTTTGGTTTTCAGTATTTTTTGTGTTTTAGGATGATTGCCTCAGTTCCTCATCATTAAACTTGCAAGAACTCCTCTCTGTATTTGGGTACTCATGCAACCTCACCCCCCACGTTGACAATTTTGATACAGTGTAGATCTTTTGCCTTCAGTACTATGCCTTCCTGTCCTGAACCGATTATCAATACCTGCTTTGCCACATTGGAAGACACCTATTTGTGAGTTTTTTGTCTTGGATGCCTTACTTTACCCTATATCACAACTACATCCAATCCCTGACTGGTGTCAAGTGAAATAAAGGTCAGACTGTTGAACTCCAGGGTAAAAGAATCACTTAGCTGGTTTGCAAATCCATAGTGTTATTTTCAACTTTGCTTGACTTTATTTACACAATTTGCTTTGCTTTCTATTATCCCAATAGGCTATATGCACAGCTCCACTACTTCCTGAATTTAAGGCAGCTCCTTTGTTTCCTGTCTTTCATGATTGGATGCACTGATTAAACCAGGTGTGTATGACCTAAGTAACTGGCCAGACACACCTGGATTAATCAGTTCGTCCAGTAATGAAAGACAGGAAACAAAGGAGCTGCATTAAATTCAGGAAGTAGTGGAGCTGTGCATAGAGCCCATTGTGTCCAGCTAGCCGTTTTTACATCTCTGGTGTCCTTATACTCAATAGTGTTACAAATGATCATGTGTGAAATGGAGGCAGATGGGTTAAATTTGGTGTTACTCTGTGACATTGTTTCATCCTGGTCTATGGAAGTTTAACATGGCATGTTATGACAGAAAAACCTCCTGAATGTTTGAAAACATGCAGTGCTGCTCCACATTAACATGGCCTAGGTAATAAGAAGACTGCCAAAACCCAGAAACTGAGATGTAAGATAGGTACAGAGCCAGAAAGTGTCTTGCCACAGTCAATGAAAGGGAAGTACATTTTGTTTTGCTTGACAATAAACATATGAGTGTTACTGGAGAGGTTGCTGTGTGGGATGGGACATTGCTCATGCAATAGCACACAACATAAAATAGGTCTGCATGGCTGTAGCCCCAAAAGAAAGCTTATTTAGAGATGACATTGTTCCCTGAAATCAAGTGCTGTGGACTAATGGAACTGATATATTTTTGGTAGTAATGTTTTTTTTTGCCTACAGTAAAACAGGGTGGTAGTTTTGTCATGCTATAGCTTCTGGTTGCAAGTTGTTGGGAGCTACAGTTCAACGAGGGAACCTTAAATGCAAAACTACTGTTATAAACTGAAGCAGAGTCTGAGCCCCTCTCACTGGACTGTATTTTAACATGAAAAAGGCCCCAAATATGTCTCCTTAGCAACCAAGGATTTCCGAAATGACGGAGGATAAGGCTGGACTGACAAAGGATGACTTCAAATCTAAACCCAAATGAGCAATGAGTGTGAAATAAGGTACGTTCATGTTATTAATGTAAACAGATAATGTATGTAACCCAAATCATATAAATATATGAATTTTTTAATTAGGACCTTAGAGACGTTAGTCAAGCCTTTCTCCTGTTGACAGTTGTCTTTTTTTTTACTTTCTTTATATTTCCTCCAATACATTTTCTATGAAAATTTCAGCTTATGTTCCTCTAAGCTTTGCTGTACTGTGGTCCCATTCAGGGCCAAATTTGGCATTGTCTTTTGAAAAGTTACAAATAGAACAAATTGTAGCCCCAGACCACTGATGGTTAATAAATCGATCTCAAAAAATAGGAGCAGGATGAAATAAGAGAGGAAGGTGTAGGAGAGGGGAAATAGTCCCATCCCTGCCAGTTTGCTCGAATGCACACGTAAATACACACATGATGAGAAGCCAGCAGGTCAGCGGTGTTTGCCTGCTTTAATTATGAATCAATTTATGGCAGACATGTAGGCAGCACCCAGGTGCATCCTGGGAGGACAGCCTGTCACCAATCTGTCAGGTCAAGTCTGACACAGTTATGACACACTTTTAGTCACCTGTGTGTGTGTGTATGTGTGGGTGTATACAAGGACAGCCAGGTTATGCTATTCCATTTCTCCATGGGCCTAAAAACTTTTAAAGGTTTGAAACGACCTCAAGTATCATCCTGAAACTTGCTACAGATTGACGTTCTCAAGACATGACGTGTTTCATAATCATGCTTTAAAAATTTTATTTAATTCTTAAGAACATGAGTCAATAATTTGTCTAAGGTCTTTGGTTCATGGCTGCAAGACTTGAAATAGACTAGACTAAATCCAAAACAAGTCCCTCAAACTTGGATTTAATATTGAATTATAGTTACCTATGAAGAAATGGCATAAGAAACGATTTTACAGCTTTCCAGTTATCAAAGATCAAGAATCCAATATGGTGACGAGTAGAGAAGCTTTGTAGTATATTTAAAAAACAAAGTTTTAAGCTGTGCTTTCCAAATGCAAACACCACTATTACTATGTTCAGTTTAGATAATAGCCGCTTTGTATAGCATGGATTTTAGATGAATGACAGGATCTTGTAAATAAAATAAACATGTTACTGTTGTCATTGCAAAGAGCTGCCATGTTGGATCTAAATGTCCTTAAAAACATTTCTAAAAATTTGCAAACAGGTTTCTAATTTAAGGGAGGTGTTTCTTATAATTCTCCTGACTCAGAAAATGTTAACCCCAGGTTCTAACTGCAGCTTGACTAAACCTGTGCTCTAAGTACTTGCAGACAATGAGGTGAAAAAGTATGTGGGTATGTTCGCTATGGGCTTTAGCTCTAACAGCTAAACTCAGCATTACTGTAGCAATATTAGCTTGTGAAAGGAGGCTTTTTAGCCATAGTCTGTCAGCTATCCATAATTACGAGTACAAGTACGCTTTAGTCTCCTATTGACCGACTTAATGCCTCTCAAACTGAACAGATTAGAAAATAATTGTATTAGACAAGATAAACTGTAATTTGATATTTGCTTGCTGTAAGGCAATGTGATTTCAAAACTGTTCATTGCTCCTCAAAGTAAAATGACTTCCTCATCTTTATTAAAAGACTGGACATTTCTTAGTGTTCTTCGAAAGATTTGACACTAGAGGTTTTAAGTGTAACTTATAAAAATGCTATCTGTGCTTACTCCTTTTTGCATGTTGAATTAACCTTTGGGGTTAATGTATGGTTGACATATAACCTTAATATAACATCCACAAAACATAAGTCATCCTGCTCCCAGTGTTTGTAATGACTATTACAGAAAAACACAGCTCTGGGTCAGAAGCAACCAATTAGAGCCAGAAGGGAAGTCTAAGCAGTGTTCAATCATACTAATGTACGCCCTGTTTAAGCCCCTTTCCTTCTTTAAGCTCAAGATCTTCATAGTGTTACAGCTGTGCAATAATGTAAAGTATGTCACTAATTTTCTTCATCTACCGGTGAATCTGTCACAGCTACCGTATTTTCACAACTATAAGGCGCATATAAACGTCTTTTTTTTCCTCAAAATGTGCGGCGCGCCCTATAGTGCGGTGCACCCTATGTGTTACTGCGGACGTTGTTGAGACCGCCATGAGAACGTTAAAGGGGGAAGTGTGGGCGTGGATTGTGTATAAAAGAACAGGTATGTGCTTTATGCAGAACATTGTTGTAGTAACAACCCTGAAAATGGCAAAGAGACACGCCTATGAGTGCAATTTTTCCATCCGGACCAGGACTACAGTAGCTCAGCGACGTCCGGCGGATTATAATGAAAAGCTGGCGAGCTTCCACTCCTACTGCAGCAAACACATCGCTGACAAACGCATCCAGCCAAGCCACATCACCAACATGGACGAGGTGCCGCTCACTTTCGACATCCCGGTGAATCACACGGTGGAGAAGAAGGGGACCAGCACTGTAGCGATACACACAACGGGGTATGAAAAGGCGTCGTTTACTGTTGTGCTTGGCTGCCACGCAAATGGACAGAAACTGCCATTTCTGTATGAAACTGTATGTGAGGAGACCAGGTGTTTTTTTTCCACTCATCACCATCGCTGTTAATCTGTGACTCCATGCGTGCCCATCTCACAGCCGATGTTAAAAACATGGTG
The DNA here is from genome assembly GCF_000732505.1 of Cyprinodon variegatus. Taxonomy (NCBI): domain Eukaryota; kingdom Metazoa; phylum Chordata; class Actinopteri; order Cyprinodontiformes; family Cyprinodontidae; genus Cyprinodon; species Cyprinodon variegatus. Next base: position 435,926 of record NW_015150996.1, on the reverse strand, counting down.
AAACAAATGAACGCTGTGCTCGCTGTTATTCAGAGAGGTCTGACAAAGGAACAAAGGAATCGCTCGACATCGGTGTGAACCGGCCGTTCAAAGTAAGGCTGCAAGCGGCGGAAGCGATGGATGACCAACGGAGATCACAGTTTCACGAAAAGTGGAAGGCAGCGCCGGGCAAGTTACGCCTCAGTTTGCGGATGGATTGTAGATGCTTGGACTAACGTGTCTGCTGGCTCTGTTGTTCGAGCTTTCGCAAAAGCCGGCATCATTTCCGAGGAGCCGCACGGCACAGAAAGTGACTCTGACAGCGAAGAAGGGGAAACTGGCATGTCTGATTTAGCGCAGCTGTTTAATTCAGAAACAGAGGATGATGACTTTGATGGGTTTGATTAATACCAAAAAATACATGAATAAAGCACAAACATCCTCAGTTTTGCTCCCGCTCTATTTTTAAATACGCAGTAGAGGTATTTCGAATAAACAAAATAATAAAACCCGCGCCCTATAGTCCGGTGCGCCTTATGTGTGTGTTAAATACAGTAATGGCACACATAACTGAGACTGCGCCTTATGGCCGTGAAAATACGGTAGTTACCCATTGTCGTCAGTAGCCCTGTTAATTTGTGTTTATCTGAAAATGTTTACTATTATTCCCCCAATTAAAAAAAAACGAGCCGAGAGTGTGTTGATGTCATCAGTACGCTTTTGTTCCAATAAAGCTATATTTATGCTGCATGCTCCCGTTCTCCCCAACTCCACACTTTCGTGTGTTCTTCTCAAGAACATACTTGGCGAGCACACAAGTCCGTACTCGAATTCTTGTGAACTGAGAAACGGCCAATGGCTCAATCTGAATACCTCAAATCAGTTAGGACATTAAAGCAGTGGTGTCAAAAGTAAACACATTTGTTACTTAACAAAAAGTATAGATACTGCAGTTTAAAAACACTCTGGTAAAAGTTGAAGTATCAACTTGACCTCTTTACTCAAGTAAAAGTAAAAAACTACTTGAAGTTTAAAAGTATAAAGCAACCTTTAAAAAAAACAGCCAGATGCCACTATATGAATGAAAGCTACATTTTTCGACTATTGCAAAAAAATTCTTTGATATAGGGCCAAGGATGTTGGTCTCCATCTCCCGATACGCTCTCGTCTGTGTCCAACCTTTCCGCCATTTCAACATCTTTTTCTGA
>NW_015150996.1:430506-434665 GCF_000732505.1 Cyprinodon variegatus | reverse complement strand
CCTTTGGCTAACCAATGAGTGTTTTTGCGTTATATGCGTATATCCAGTTCACACTAGTTTTCACTAGATGTGGATGGAGCCAATGATCTGCATTGGATGGAGCACATGACGGGAAATAAATATTTATAAACATTAAACTGAAGCCAAGAGTAACGAGTAACGTTTGTTTTAAAAATGTAAGGAATAGAAAGTACAGATACTTGTGTGAAAATGTAAGGAGTAGAAGTCAGAAGTAGGAACAAAAATAAGTAATGGAGTAAAGTATAGATACCTTAAGTACAGTAACAAAGTATTTGTACTTTGTTACTTGACACCTCTGCATCTGCGTTCGCCATAACACTTCTATCAGCAGGAGAACTTGAAAGAGAAGGCAAGAAGCTTTCTAGCACATATTCATTTAGCATTAGGATGTCAAGACGTTCTTGCCACTGGATAGGCACAGCCCCACTCATGGTGGTTTGCAAAAATAAATATTATTTATTCCCATTTACTCTGCGGGACACGATAATGTACACAAATTCACGTTTTGGGTTTTACAACAGAGAGCTTCAGCCATTCACTAAATTAATTATAGTTTCAGTTCAATTTCAACAGACAATTAAACCAGATCATCCAGTCAAATTGATTCAAAGTTTTCTATCTAAAGAAAACCATCTGATTGCATCGACTCATTGACTCGAAGGCAATCCCTCACACCATGCATGAGTGTAAGTTTTTTGGTTTGTAGCTTTGTAATTTCACAAATGATCATTTATGTGTTCCCATCACTTAATGATTTCTGTAGACTGAAGACTGCCCTGATTAAACACAGCAGTCTTGAGTCGATTACTACCCTTGATAGGGTTCTTACTGTTGACCCCGCCAAAGATGAAGAAAGTGGAACAATGAGACACCATTTGAGGTTTTTGGAAGGAACCTTCATCTTTCTCCTTGAGCTGTCATCCATGTTTCTGGGTCCTTATGAAGCTTTTTGTTCTCCAGTGTTCTCTAACACCTCTGAGACCTTCACACAACAGCAACACATGTGCTAAAATTAAATTAAACAAAAGTAGCTGAACTCTTAGCTAACAAAATTGTGGTTTTTTTGACAGGATTTTTTGTGAAGACATTCAGATTTTTTTCTTAAAAACCCATGAAACTGACTAAAGTTTCTGGATGTAAAATGGTAAAATGTCTACTTGGATCAAATCAAATGCTTAATGTACAAAAAACAGCCTGAAAACATTAGATTTTAAAATACTTTATTTCATAAACAATATCTAAATTCAACCTTTCTGATCACATACATACACAGTAGATAGAAAATGCTCAAGTTATAAGATGAGAAAAGAAGAAGGGGGCCATTCCCTCCTGCGCCGCTACCACATAGAAGCACCTGGCAGGTGAAAGATGGTGGGCGAAGATCTGAAGAGCGGCCTGGTGGCTTGAAGGCTGAGCTACATGGAGATCCAGCATCAAACACCTTTTCTTGCTGATTCAGGTTCCAGCTGATTTAAGTTATTTGACTGACTATCTGACAGTTTATCAGAGGAATCCTAAAAACGTCCCATAAACCCTGAAACATTTGCTGAAGCTGATTTTATATTATTCTTATTTTTTAAAGTCAGTTTGGAAAAAGAATGTTTAGGCCATCAGCATATCATGAATACCAATGAATTAATATATTTAAATTATTAAATACAACATTTTGGTCCAAGAGAGCTAGAAAAGATTCACATTTTGTCCCTGTGTTCAGACAAGGCCGCGCACTTTACATGTTGGAAGACCTTCACCTGCGAAGCCAGAATATAATAAAACATCTCTACTGTCTGAAGCAGATATTGCCAGGATTGTGCAAGAGCAAGTTAACCATTTGTGCAAAGAGCATGTGTTTCTCTAAAACAAAATCTTCCACATGATCCCATTTTTTCTTTTATTTGAAGTTTTCCCACAAAAGAACAACACTAAGACAACACTAAGGGGGCATTTGCCAAGTAGCTTTCTCTGTCAACAAAACAGAAATGCCTTTTGATTAAAGAATACACCAAAATGCACACGTCACAAAAGCCATTAATGCAAAGTTTTAAAAGAAAATCCCACAGTTCCAGGACTGTGTTTGTGTTCTCCTGTGGAGGGGAGGCATACATGGAGAACCATTTAATCCAATGCCTCATTCCTCCCCAAGCTCCCTCCTCTTTCTCTGAACAGTGTGATCCGTTTGCTTGCTGTTCCTGTGTCCTTCTCTGGGGTCTCTGAAGAAGCTACGGTGGGTGAGGTGAGAAGGAGGACTGGTCTGGACAGTGCTTCATTGTGCTGTGCCTGAGACAAACTGTGCAAACGCTACTGTGCCGTATGTCCTCCAGGCTACCGCTGGCGCCGGTGTGCAGCAAACTTGGCGGCACAGCAGAGGAGGATGTGTCTTTGTATATATATATGTATATAAATATGTTTTTATATGTGTGTGTATTACAAACGTAGCCAGGCAGTGAATAACTCGGGTCCTGCTGAGAGCAAACTGTAAACAACAGATTTAGTTCAAAGTTCTTCCTATACAGTCAAAGATGTGATGTCGTTTGGGTCTTGGCAATTCTGAAAAGAAGCTTCGGGTCCAGCTGAGTTTGTTTGGCTCCACGGAAAAAAAAAACAAAACAGAAAAAATATAAGTTCCCTTTATTATGTTCTACTATCGCTCCTAAACCGTCATGGTCCGCCATATCCAACGTGTCTAGAGGCGTCAGCACTCGTCCCAGGATGCTAAGAAAGCAGTTGTTATGAGGTAACCAAGGAATAGATCATACTGCAACACAAGAAGAAGAAATGCAAACAGGAAGTGAGCCAAAAAACAATGGTTAGCCAGAAAAGCCCATGTTACATAAAAATATCCATATCATTACCATATCTAGATATACAGGTGTTCCTATATGAATTCAGTGAACTAAAATCCTTCAACAGGGCAAAATAATTTTATTTTTTGTTATTCTCTGCATAAAAATTAAATCTACTCCGGAATGAAACCCCCTAATTTGACAACGACTTTATAACCTTGTTGCACTTAAGACACAATTTCAGCCTGTTTTTTTTTTTTTTATCAGTTACTTTATACAGTTTGTTAATATACATCTATTCCTGCATTTCAAATAAAATGAAACTTAAAAAACAGAGAGGGAGCAAATCAAAGTGAAATAAATGTAAGTATGGGACCAAAAGCAATATTCAAAACTCTTTCAAACAAAGATGGATGGGAAATTTTGCTTTTGTCTATAGGGTGTTGTTTGCTTGCTTTAAAGCTCTGAAATCACCCAAATTTGAACGTTTCCTTTTAATTCCCTAATGTTTCTAAAAAAGTAAATATTATGATAATCTTAGTTCTTAATTCTGAATAAACAGAAAGTATTTGTCTGATTTTAAATCAGAGTTTGAATGACGAGGAGCTTTATCGACCAATGGTCTTAGTTAACCCTTACCAAAACTAGGTATAGCTCAAGTTCACATTCACATATACAAAAGTATATACCCCAAGTTTACCAAGTTTATTGATGCTAGTAGACCAGAGGTTTACTGAAATATATACTAATTAGGAGGAAATTGGGACATTTAAGTAAACTTTAAAGTACACCTTAGGTATTTTTTCATGTATACTATCATTTACTCATTAAAGACACCCTAGTCTACTTATATTTTATGAGAGTGTACTTTCTAATAGGCTAGAACCTCTGGTCATACTAATGTGCACACATCTAAATCACCTGTAGACTTTTTTATACGTGAATATGAAGTTTAAACCTTACATAGTTTTAGTAAAGTTACTAAAGGTACCCTGTACTATAGGTATGGGGCATATATACTAAGACTTGTAGTATGCTTAACGCATAAGCTGTCTAAAAGTAGCCTAAACTTAACTTAGTATATTGATAAGTGCATAAGAGGTAAACTGAAAGTATATCTGTTTATTTTAATTTTAAAATTAATACAATTTAATATAATTTAAATATGTTGCTTGTTGGTGAGAGAAATCAGCCCAATGTATCAAAGTATATCAATGAGAAGTTGAGTGAAGCTGAGATAGAAAAGAAGCGCAGAGGCAGCTGGAAGAAATGCATCCATGAGATTCCTTTGAGACAAAGGGCCGGATCTATCAAAGGTTTGCGTGTATAAAAACGTGAGCTATTTCACTGCGCAC
>NW_015150996.1:426890-429655 GCF_000732505.1 Cyprinodon variegatus | reverse complement strand
CTCTTGTTAAATCACCCGCAAACCATGGTTCAGCCCCTCGCGCAAAATTCCAGTTTGCGAGCGCTAATTACTGCACGCAAAATTGGATCTTGATAAATCCGGCCCAGAGTGTGTTCAAGAGTTTAGAGGAGTTTCACAGTGAGGACTGCAGCTGGTTTTAGTTAATGGAATCATTACATACAGATGTTTTTCAGGATATGGACTAAAGGCTCAACTTCTCTGTGTCAAACTCATCCAGAACCAGCGTCTTAGCCTGGATAAGAGGAAAAAGGAACTAGACTCGAGGGAAACTGGGGGTATCCATCCTATTTGAAATTTATTGCGAAGGTTGTTGGTCTACTGTGCTTTATCAAGCCTAATATCCCTTCAGTCTACCTGGATGCTTTGGGGTCCATGGAGGACTCAGATCCTGCCAAAGTTAAGATTTTAAACAGGACAATGATCTTAACAGCATTAAAAAAAAGAAGAAGAAAAAAAAAGGATTTTGAAATAACTGAAGCAGATGGAAATTTTGGAACAATCCTCACCATAGCTAATCTCTGTAGGAACTTTTGGAACTACAAATGTTCTCTGGAGAATCATGGAAACAAATAACAGTGATTCCAGTTTTGTTGGGTTCCAGTTTGAATGCAGGAATGTTTGTATATTAACAATAAATTAAAGCTGAGGAGAAAAAAGATTAAATATTTCAAGATTCACCAAATGTCCTAATAAACAATAATATATATTTTAATGTCAACTTTCTGTCTGAATAAAGCTTTTTTTAATGTGAAATACAACTTATATTATTTCTAAGTATATGTTTTATTTTTACCTGAACAAAATGTTGTAAGTTTACATTTTTAGGTTTTTTACCATAACCTAGAAATGTAAGAACAACTATCCTTCCTGGCAGGTTTGTCTGAGTGATTTTATGTCAGTTTTTATTGATATGATTGCCAGAAAAAGCCTGCGGAAAGCTTGCAAAATAAAAAGCAACAAGCCAATGAGCATCATGTAATGCAATGAGCATGTGCAAACAGAAGCTGTCAAACAGACATTTGCAGCAAAGTGGCTAAAATGATTTCACCACGTTTTAGTATCAGTAAATCAGTCCGTGACACTGATGAGTGTGACCCAGTGCATCGGAGCCGCCGCACTCACTGGGTGTTTACCTGGAAAACAGAAGAATTAGGGTCACAGCACCAAGATCCCACTTTGTGTTACTGAGCTGCTACTCAGTAAAACAGGACAGGTCGGCGCCTCACCAGCAGACGCTACAAGTTTGGTTTGTGTCGTCCCAGGGGCCACTGCCAACTGATCCCCCCTGGGAGGAGGATTCCGGTTTCCACTGCTGGCTGATAAATATTCAGCGAACAGCCTGGTTTTTAGATTCCACTTCAACCTTATTAACCTCACCTTCATCTCCACCACTAGCTTGTTAAATTAACCTCCTCCCTTTTTGCTAATTTTAGCTGAACACGCTACATTGGAAGCAGATCATGGTTGTTAAAGGAAAAGTTTGGTCATATTCAGAATACAAACTTCTAAAAGTACTTTAAATATGAAATTATTACATATTTTCAATAAATGATAAAGTGTTTTTAATTAAGAGTAATTTTCATCTGAATGTGCTTTACTGGAGGCATCCATGTTTGTCAAAGAACACTACTGCCACCTACTGGTTTGTGACGTCACGGTGCGGTATCGGTTGTTGATCAAGTCCCAGTGCTGTATCTGGTGTTTGTGTTATAGTCCTGGCACTGGTGGCTGGATTGATTGCTCATTCCATCCACCTGTTTAACTCTGCCCATTTTCTCATTATTGCTTATCTGATCCACCTGATTCCAGCTCCTATACATGCTGTTTGTTTTCAAGCTACCAGTGCCAGATTATTCGAGCTGTTTAGTGAGAGTAATTCTAACGTTTTGATAATAGTTCTCATATCTTGATTGTGACCTGTTTCTGTCTTGTGGATCCCGAGTTTTGCTTTGCCCCTGTCTGCTCTATTAGGCTACGTTCACACAGCAGCCTGAAGTGACCCAAATCCGATTTTTTTGCCCATTGGTGACCTAAATCTGATGTTTTCATGGCAGTCTGAACAACACAGATCCCATTTTTTCCAATCCGATTCAGGTCACTTGGCTATGTGGTCCTGAATCGGATACGAATCTGATCTTTTCAAATGCGACCTGTGTCTGAACAGCCAGGTCGGATTCATCCGACCCGAACGTCATTAATACCCGACAACAATCACTATTCTGCGTCTTGCTACGCAGAAGCTGCAAGAAAAACAACAACCATGGCAGATGATGATGCGGAGAGCAGTATTGATGTTTAACCATATTGAAAATATTGTGTTTTTATGGTTGGATAAGACCGCTAGATCTGCGCCAGCACTACCATCCACGTTTATTTCTGGAAAATAAGAGCACGCTGGCCTGTGACGTCATTGCGTCCTCTACTGCGCATGCGGGACACTTGCGTTGTATGACTGCAGTTTACACAGCAGATCACATACAAGTCGCATATATTTGGAAATATGAATGGCAACGTAAAAAAAATCGGATTTCGCAAAAAAAATCGTAATTGAGCATCAAGGTCTGCTATGTGAACGTAGCCTTAGTCTTATCTGTTCTGGACTGTTTTCTGGATTCAACTGGCTTACCGCACCTGGACTGTTTTCCAAACCACAGCTTGGATTACCTCATCGGTGCCTCATCGGCTCTCTGATCGTCTGGTTTATGAACTGAACTGAACGACTTCGGCTCAGATATTCTCTTCTG
>NW_015150996.1:407715-425680 GCF_000732505.1 Cyprinodon variegatus | reverse complement strand
GAGGATGAAGCATAGCTGCTGCTATCTCTTGGTCAGAGCCCTCATTGCTTCTCTGAAACAGGAACAGCAAGAACCTAAACATATAAGCTGCAGTTTCTCATGGCACTGGCTGTTGTTTTGTCCAATCAGCTCATGACGTTCTAATGAAACATCCCTCCTTTCCCTTTCCTTTTTTTCCCCAGCGTTTTACTGTCATTACACTGTCAGAAGTATGAACCCTGGCCTCCTGTTTGCAGGACGGGTGACTTACAACTTGAGCTAGCCAGCCACAATCCCACTTACTGTCTAGTTACTATCTTGGATACTTTATAATGTCTGCCCAAAATGCCCTCTAAACATAGATGGTTACCATTAATGAGCTATTCTATAAACACATTGAGGTCTAATTTTTTTGTCCCCCTCCCCAGAATAATACCTTTAAACATTTAAAGCTTATTTTCCTAGTTTCTAGCCTCTCTGCAAAAACTGGCTTTAGCTAGAGCGTGAAATGTGGAAACTTGATGTCAGGTTAATCAGATTAAATAGAACTGATGGCAGGTGAAGACAAAATAAGACCTAATCCTGAGACTGAAGCGGTTTCATTACGGGTTATACCAGCTTTGTTTATTTTAAAATATATTCAGAACAACTGATTGTCTGTTTTTTTTTTTTTTTTTTTTTTTTGGCTGAGTTGTAGGTTAACTCTTACAGTTTTTAAAGGATTTTTCTGCTCGTTTTATTAATTTTGTTTGTTTCGACTTTAACAAGGGTGTGGACTTTTGGGAGCAGATATATTAATTCACTTCACATGACACCTTGGTAGACAGCTATGCTTTGTGTTTGTAGGATGGTCCCTGGTATTAGAAGCATGATTATACAAGACATCAGTTTTAAAGATGTGTAGCTGATATCAGGTCCTGTCAAATATTGATTTTATCAGTCTGACTTTTATCAGAGAACGGTTTTAGCTCAGCTTTCAGATTCTCCCCAGCGAATCAGTCTTAAGGTGACGCTCCAGCATGTATATAAGAGAGGAGTCGATGGAAATTTAGAAAGTGTTTTTAAGATCTGTGTGAGAACCCTGACCTTTACTCAAAGATCATCCAGTATGTTTTATAACAGCCAACTTTGCTGTGATTCCCTCTGATTATGCAGCCAGGATGAAATAAATAAGGTGTAGAAAATGGCTTATAGAAGTCTCTATCTATGCTACTTTCTTGATTTTAGCATTCAAATCTAGTAACTCGTCATCTCTAAGCTCATTACCCTGATAAAGCTTTGAAGAAAGATAGGAGCTTAATCCAAAGCAGAATAACAGCTTTTTTTATTTATTTCTTCTGACAAAATCAGATCTTTCTTGTCTGATAATTCCAGCAGTATTTAGTTTGATATTTTGCTTGATATTTTAGGATAAAAATGCTTTTTTCTAAAACAAAAATCATCCACATTTAGTGCCTGTGCACAGCGAACATCCCTGTTAGTGTTTTAGAGCTGACAGGGAATCAAATAGAGCTCCTCCATTTATTATACTAACACACATTAATTAGGAAACATCTCTCTCTTGATTTTCTGTGTGGGTTGTAATTTTACTTATTGTAATTATTTTATTCTGTCTTATTATATTATATTTAATTTTCCTCTATTATACTTCTATAAATAGGTGCACTGTAGGAAAAAAAATTCCCACAATGCATGGGTGTAGGTTTGCATAGGGACCTGTCCCTAACAAAAAATTTTGGACCGACCTACTTGTCCCTAATAATAATAATAAACAGTATAAAAACAGTATAATTTACAATACAGTGTTGTTGCAGCAGTGGCTTCTTTTCCTCAAGCAGCTCTGATGCCTGGTAGCTGCTGCTGTAGCTCCGTCTGAATGCCTGCTTGGTCTTTCCTGTCCCTTTAAATTCGGAGTGCACGTAACAGTGCTGTCCTATTTAACTCTGCTCTCATTGGTTGTTCTGCCTTAAGTTCCGCCTTTTCTCTTCCTGTCTGGCTGTTTTCTAAGTTCTAAGGATCAATGACGTCAGACCAATGAAACTTAGGATAGTGTCCCTACCAAAGTTGAAATCAAACCTACGCCTACTGCCGCAATGTATCAATAAAGTAATTCTGATTCTGAAGAGGATTATGTTAATGTGAGGCAGAACTTTGATTTTTCAATTCAATTTAATTCAGTTTTTTCTATAGCACCAATCACAACACGTCATCTTAAGGTACTTTACAATTCAACCAGATCATACAGTCAAATCGATTCAAAGTTTTCTATCTAAGGAAAACCAGTTGATTGCTCATTACTCAAAGGCAATCCCTCACCAACCCAGTCAACAAAATAAAAAAATAGAATTTAATAGATGTAAAACAATGTTGCTACACACTCATGAACAGTAGGTGGCGGTATGCACGCCCCTTCCCTAGAGCCCGGTGGGATCGAAAACATTTTGAATGGAAATCANTGGATCGCCAGAGGGTGGGCGATCATACTCACGCTACTATGGAGCAGAGCCAGACCGAACTTCCCCGACCTCAAACTTTGTGGGCGGGACTAAGTTCGGAATGGCACCCAGGCTAGGTTGCCCTCACACTAAGCATGCTTGTAGCGACAGTGGAGAGGAAAAACTCCCTTTTAATAGGAAGGAGCCTCCAGAAAAACCAGGCTCGGTGTGAGCGGCCATCTTCTGAGGACGACTGGTTTTTACAAGCATACTCTATTTGAAGCTCAGAATCTTAAAAAAAGAAGCTTTTAGAATAAATGTTGAGAAAAGACTCAATATGCTGAACCGTATGAAACATCACAAAGAAAAGAGAATAATCCTCCTTCTTTTTCAAAGTATAACGTCACAAGGTTGCTACACTGAAAATTTTTAGAACAAAACTGATAAAAAGTAAATTTAGATTTCTGCAAATCAAACATATTTGCACAACCATTTGAAAAAGATACTGTTCTTTTTTTGTATTGTTAGCATAACAATATCTTCTGTACTTTATTGGTCCAACTGCATTTATTTATATATTTCTAAGGATTCTTTAAATAGGATATATGTGATATATGTTTCCAGCGTACACATTGAAAACTTACATTTTCTACTGTCTGTCTTTTTCATTCAATATTACATGTTAGATACGACTATTCTAACTGATAAATGTTATGCAGAAAAAAAAAACATTCAGAACCATAACTGAACATGGTGCTCTTTTTATACCCACAATCCCAACCTGCAATTAAACACTAAAACTGTCAGACGCATGTCAGATAAAGCTGTTAAGCCGCTTTAAAATATTTCCTGTAAGCCTCTCTGCTTTGCTGACAGATGTGGCATATTTCATGTCCCATTAGCATCCAACATCTGTCCACCGGAGTAAATGAAACCAGGTTAACTTCATGTGCAGGTGTAATATATCACTGAAAAACTGTCCTGACAGTTCATGCCATGGAATGATAGGAAGAAAAGAGCAGGATTATAGGTCTGCTGTACATCCGTCAACATGCTCAAGCAGTGACAGAAAGCCTGTGCTCATCTCTTTAGGAGGGAAAAGTGTTGGTGACTGAAGTAGAGGACATTCCAGGCAGCATCCCTGTGACAAAAAGGACAGGAGGAGAGAAGGAGGGGGACAGATCATACTCCCAGGGGTGCTCCAAGCATATCAGCAGGCAGGTTTTTGTTGCTCATTTTAAACATACTTAAAGGTGTTAAGGTAAGGTTAAGCAATCTCTTTTCTGCAATAAGCTGTCAGGGTAAGTCGTGGGGGTTCAGATGGAGCTGTGTGCTCCTCTGTGCAAGTAAAAACCACCGTGTAAGTGAGAAGGAGGCCGGGGGAGCAGGTGAGTTGGTGAGAAAACAGACACAAGCCCAAAGGAGCAGGTTTCAGGCTGCTTCACTTCCAGTTCAATCACATCCATCAGTGTTTAACCATGACCATCAGCAGAGCTCAGGACATCTTCCTTTCTTAATCTTATACTAGTCATGAATATTTTCTTTCATTAGAACAGTGAGCTTAGGCGGGAGTCAAATGTTTACAGCCAATGTTTTCTAAAATTTTGAAGAACACAAAATGTAACCAACTTTAATTTCCCCATATATTTTGTTTTTACTACTAAAATAACTTATTTTAAATGAATATATGTTAATATGGTTTTATCTATAGAGGCATCTTCTCTCAACATCCTGGAAACTTCAATCACGTCTGGCCGTTCCAACATCCATGAACTAACAGTATAATCAAAGCTGATTTTCTAAAGTTAAAATAAACGTGTTTCTGCTGGTCGGTACACTGCTGCTAAAATTCAATGTCGGAAATATTGTATGCAGGTGAGGATTGTCATCATCCAGGTCACGTGGTATGTCACCACATGGCCAGAGCCAGTTTAAGTGTGAGTGGATTGGGTTGCCTTAAAGGTGGAGCGATACCGGTGGAGCGATACAGGCTAGAAATATTCGTTTCTCCTCCACACATCGCCTGGACTCTTTAACCAAACTCTTTGAGAGAGGCTGGACTCTCTTCTATGAGATTTTACAAGCAGTTACCTTCATTGTTCAACTCCAACTCTCAGCTATAAAACTGAATAATTTCCACCTACTCCTGATCTTTATGCAGAAATTAAAGCCTTATGATGGATACAGTATATGGTGTTAAGGATGTTTTCTTTGGCCAGTTTGTTACCACAAAAAACAATAAATAAAAGGAGGGGACTAAGATGAACTTGATGGAACTGAAAGTGAATGCACCATCACCTCATGCTCAAGAATACCTGACAGTTGCTGCTGCTGCCACCGTTGCTCTCTAAAACAGTCCAACATGAGCCGGAGCCGGGCGGGATGGGGTGAGATGGAGAAGCAAGATGGTTTCAGTTTAAGCTGAGTGCTGCATTTAAAGCTGATGAACCAAACACACATTGTCTTGGAAAACAAATATTGACTGTAGAGATAGCACCGCCATTGGTGTTTCAGAGTTACACTGAGCAACAGGTTTTATTGTTTTCATTCATGACGATGGTGACACCTCACAAGATCACTTCATGTCCACTAAAAGTTCGTCTAGTGATTGATGGGTGGAAAGAAATGGATGAGACCAAATGAGCTCAACACGTTCGCTTAATGAAGCAGTTTCTAAGGTTTCTGCCAGTACACCATGCCAGGAAGAAACTCCTTAACTTTGACCTTTACTTTTATTGACTGATGTCACATTTGCAAAGACTTGTTTGCTTGGCATATACAACTGAAAGCACATGATTTTACACAAACAATGAAATCAGACACTCTACCTCTTAATTAATTAGAATAAACACTTTATCATTTTTTTTGATCGGTTAGGATTGGCTAATTATTTCTTTTATAAAATGCCAGAATAATGAGAGGAAGAGTTCCTAGCAGTGATAGGTAAGTTTAACGGTTAACAAGCATTTGATTAGTGCTTTTATCAGGATAATACAATTTAAAACTGGATACCAAGGAAGAGAATTGATACTCAAAAACTGCTTTTGATTCCACAGGGATCCAAATAGTTAAAGGCATACAAAATGTGTTTTTACATGAAAATCTCACAACTTTCAATCTCCACATGCAACATGCTTTCTCAAAAGAGCCCCAGATGCTATTTAAATAAGTTTACACTTAAATGCTAATCAGATTATCCAAAACATTGTGCAATTCGACAACTTTTTAAGGTTTCCCAATATGCAGAAATCTCCAATTAACCATAGAAAAATATGCCAAAATTCCTCGTCTTTTGTATCGATACTTTTCCAAATGAGTATTACATCCAAATACAACTTTTGAGTACCAATAATTTTTATAGTATCAATATTCAATAATCAATAATATTTTTTAAACTTGATTCACTTCCTTTAACGATCTTCCTATAAGTATCTCACAATAGTTAGCTTGTTGACCCATTCATCCCCACATAACTGGGATTAGGTTTTTGTCAGAACCTCCAAAATATTAAGACACTTGTTCTTTAACTATTTTGCTATTAATCTAATGAGCTTAAAGAGACCCAGGCGCGCATTTTGCACAAAGCAAAAACACACAAAAAAACAAATGCTCATGTGAAAAAACCTACTATGCCTCCTGACAGTGTTTAGTTAGTCCTTTTTGAGCTTAAAAGTCATTTTTGATCTGGGTGGGACCAGTTAAGATGAACATTGTTGTACTCTCTTCCCGTCTGCTGGCAGTTCTTACTTAAACTGACCACCCAGACCAATACAGTAGTAGCCATTCAAACATTTTTTTTATTCTTTCTCTCATGATTTGTGGACGTTAAACATCTACAGAGAAGCGCCATCTAAAGGTCAGACCATGTAATTCAGTGAAAGGGTGGAGTCAGGGTAAAAAAAATATGCAAGATGGGGTCAATTCAGTGGCTGGAAGTATGAGGGAGTTGCAGGGAAGTGGGCTGCCATTCGGCTGGTGTTTTGGGAAAGGCCATTTTGAATGGCTGCTACTGTTGGCTGCATATCTTATACATATTTACTGTAATAACGCTGTAATATCATGGAAATTTCTGGTATAAGCATAACTCCCGTGCTGTGATTGGTCCAATTTTAAACTAGATGTCAGTCCGTCTGACGTGGCTAGCACTTAATAACACAACCATCACATTAGCAGCTTAACTCCAGTCACAGTGGATGCTGTGCGACTGTGGTGTGGTCACCACAAGGAAGGCAAATCATTAAAATCGAAATGGAAACTCACATCGATTTTAATGTGGCTGGGCACAGTGTTCAGTGAGAGTGTTTTTTTTGTAAAACCACAGCCATTGTCACTTTGACCTTGGGGTCCCCTCTCACTTCAATCAACATAAATGTTTATATCATATTCTGACCGATACTCGTCTCTTATCTGTCTTGGTGTCCAAAAAGGGCTTCAAGAGCTGAGATATCGGCACAGAAATGTAAAATCTTATTAAAATATTTTTTAAAGTAAAGAAAATATATTTTATTATATACTATTTATATTTAATTGTTTTTAGTTTATTCTTACAAATTGTATTCATTAAATTTATTATGTTTTATTTTTTCAAATGCTACATTTTAAAAAATTTTCAAATTTTACTAATTAAGTGATTTTTATATTGCATTTTCTAGCTTGTCAGGAAATTAGCAAAAATATTTTGATTGGTCAAAAACTTGTTTGGGCTTGAAGGGAGTAGAATGTGATCTGTAAAATGTAAATTTCCATAGAATGCAATTTGTAAACCTAAATTTAAAGACTAGAAATAAACAGTTTTAAGGAATAAACATAAAAAAGTGAAAGATGACAAAAATTTTATTAAAAAAAGATATTTTGAAAAGATATAATTGGAGAAAACAGCAAACAATATAGCTTCATATCTGGGTTTTCTATCAACAGAATGTGTTTTTTTGGTCTTCTTTACAATTTCTATTTATAAAGCGTCCAACAATAAATGAAAATTCTCTCTTCCCTTAAGATTACTGTTCATTTAAAAGAACAGAAAAAGCGTGGAAGAAGACACTCTCTACCGATTTCAGTCTTTGCTGTGTTCTGTTGTGAAGGAAACTTTTAGACTGCATTAAGTTGACTTAACTGAAGTCAAATTTTAAATTCCCCTCCAAAAAAGTGATTTAAGTTATCAAGTATTTGTTTAGGATTAGTATAAAAAAGTGAAGAGAACCAAATTCTGCTCACTAAATGTCTTTTAATAACCTGAATATTGAGTTTTACCGTGCAGATGCAAAAACATTGTATCAACACCCAAGATATCCCACACTGTATTACAACAGAGTAATCTGTGTATGTAAACTTCTGGTGTTTCTTTTTCATTATTCTGGCATTTAATCCCTGCTAGATTTTCTGTTTTGTTTTCCAAATGATCTTTAAAGTGTCTGAAGATACTTAGTTTTTGAATTATCTGATATGCTATCATTTAACAATATATGAACACACTAAAGTGAAAACAGTTTCAGAATTTCCTTTTGTATAGTACCTCCAAAATGAATATCACAGATATAAAAAAGTAAGGATTGTACCTTTAAGTGATTCCACTGTTAAGATCTAATAGAGGGATATTTCCAGGTTCCACACACTGCAGCACCCACATGACACATGGGACAGGAATCCGGAGTGATTAATAACAGCATTGTTAGACATAGAGAGGAGAACTGTGCGGATTATCATCATCATCATCACAGAATAAACAGACAATTTTAGCAGAAATATAAACAAAATGAAAAAAATAAATAAAAATCTTTCACTGTACAGAACAAAACCATTGACATTTTAAGAAGATTAAGCAAATAAATTAATATTTCCTGTCATTGCTGGTGGTGCTTGTCAATGAAGTAAAGAATCAAATTCTCTTAATATCACATGCATTAGCAGTAGTGGATGGAAAAGAAAGCTGTTCTACCCTGACTAAACTTGCACACACACAGAGGAAATAGCATGTGATTGCAAGAGAAATGGTTACTTTATTCAGAGATTTGCACACTTTCCTTCGGAGCCGGAGAACCAAACCAAACCTGTTTGTAGAGTGGTGGCAGATGTCACCATCCAAGTTTTTCCTCTTCAAACACTTAGATTACTCAGCAAGGTTTCCAAACCTTCACAGTTCAACATTAATAATGTACCTCCACATCAAAGGAATGTGTTAGTAGGTCACACCACCCGCCCTGCCCTGTGCTTACCAGTAGAGATAGTAGAAGAAGGACAGGACAAAGAAGGACAGCTTGCACCACGCCTCCTTTTGGCAGAACTTGAGCGTGTCGCCGTTCATCACAGATGCTGGGTCATAGATGAGCTCCTTAGTGTCCGTTGGGGAATGGAAGTACCTGCCGCAGAGGGCAAAGACCACACCCCGGGTAGTTGACCCGTTCCAGAGCACAAGGAATGGTGTTGGTGGGATAGATGGGACAGGGGTTGGGAGGGAAACGGGGAGGAAGACAGTGTGGAAGACATGGAATGAAGAATCTGGTGGAATGTCATCATGCATGTAATGACAAAAACAGTGCATGGTGGAAAGGAAGTATTGACAATGGAATGGTAATCATTTAGGTTTTCAGTAATGATTAAATTGATGATGCCCAGCCAGACATGGGCAATGTGGAGTCAACAAGTCGTCTCCATGTCATGTATTTGTTCTACCCAGCCAATTAACCAGGTGAGTCCAATCTGCACAGGTTAATTCACGGTGAAGATTGGACTCACCTGCTTCAGTGGCTGGGTAGAACAAATACATGACATGGAGATGACTTGTTGACTCCATATTGCCCATGTCTGTGCCCAGCTTAGGACAAGTTATTTTTCACATTCACCTCAGTGGTTTTGGACATCAAGTGTTTCTCCCCTAAATCAGGCTCAGGTAGCATCTATTCACACAAAGTCTATGTGAGCAATCACGTTAAAACTAATAGTTTGTTTGATTTTACTCATACCATGCTGAGTAGAACAACTCTTTTCAGTAGACCAACTAGACATAATTATGCCAAAAGAAAAATATGCTGGCATAAAATCAAACAATTTAGAGCAATATCTGAACAGTGACATCCGTGTGAAGATGATTGTATCAATTCTATCTTAAAATGGATGTTCTTCAACTACTGGGACTGAGTTCTGTGCAGTGTGACGTAGATAATCGCTTCAGTTCACTGTCAAGCTTTTAGAATGCTGAGTTGAGTGAACCTTTATATACTGGCAGAATGTTCCTGCGTGGTGAAGCACCAGAAGGGATCTTGTTTTTGAGTCATTTTGAGTCACAGTGGGGTTGATGCTTTCGCAGGAGTTATAGGCGTCTGGCACTCCTGTCTGGTCACTGAACGCTGTATACTATACTGTAAAGTATATTTTATCTCCCTAAGTTGAACAACACTGTATGATCTAAAAAAAAGTGACAAATAAGCAAATTCTACAATTAATTAATAATGCTGCCCATAAAATATCTTCTTGTTAATGGGTCAATAACACAGCCAACTGTGAAATATTAATACGAATCTGTGCTTTCAGATTAATTAACCGCTTTTAGATTCCGATGACATATATATCCATATACATATATCAGCAGTGGAGGGCAAAACCTGGAAGCCTGTAAGTTGAAGAAAAGTGTTGAATAAAGTCTGCAGGGACTTCGTTTGGATGGCATTCAATTGGCATTGATCTTTGAGTTTCTTTTAAGCTCACAGGGATTTAAATGAACATGAACCATTCTGGTCAAAGGGACCATGGAGTTGGTGGAATGCCTCATGATTTCACGCTTCTGAAACACATTTATATGTAGTTTCCAGAATAAAATTCTAATTCACTTAAATTTTAAGATTGAATAGTGAAAATGTATTTTTGTAACACTCAGATTTTATCTAAGTTTGTAAAACTTTTTCTAACACCAGAATCTTATTGAGCAAAACATCACCAACATCACTATTCTCAAGGTTGGTTTGGGAGCTTGATTTATATTAACGATGACTTTCAAGTTGATATTGTACCGTGTTTGCCTGCAGGTAAGTAACTCACATTGAAACCAAGGTCCAGTCGTGAGGCTCTTTATATATGCAATTCAAAAAAACTAGGAAATGTTTGTTCACTTATATATATTATAGTATAAAAGCTTTCTCAAGCAGTTGGTGATGCATTTTGGAATCAGGAGATGAGCCCCTGGCTTGAGAAACCTGTTCAAAGACTTATTTTTCTTATTATTTAGTAGCACACACATATCATCTTTAACTTATTTTATGCTTACCCTCATCTCATTTTATTCTTATCCTATTGTATTTGTACGAAAACTCAATGGAGCCATTTTGATGTACTGCAGATTAATCTACATTAATTCCAAGATATATATTAAATTTTATATATATATATATATATATATATATTTTTTTTTTATTTATTTATTTATTTTTTAATTATTCAAATTTGTAGAAAACTGAACCTCACATTGCCAACAAAAGCTGTAGGGCACAATATTGCCACAGCAATCTTCATTAGAGCCATCACATTCCAATGAGATCAATTCCAGCAGGGCTGTTTAAATTGTAAGACAAAATGTGCCAAGTGGGAAATTACAGAAGAAGAGGGAATTGCTACTTTTGCATGTTGCTTAGGGAAAGAGACCTTCTAATTGCTAAACACACAATTACTACTTCACTAAATTTGTAGTTATTTCATTTGACAGCTGATTCAAGTAAAAGAGATTCTAATAAAATGCATAATTCTGTCAACACAGAAGAAGAAGCGTGTAATAAGCACACTATTATTGTGGTTATTTATCAATCACTAATTGTTTTAAGTACTGCACCTGTACCTGCACTAAATTTCAAGCAATAAGCTTTCAAGATACAATTAGACTCATGTCTGTTTTTAATGTATAGTAACTCAAGTTAAATGTCTACAGCATAAATAGAGTTTAATCGATAACAATGTCCATGCATATTTTATGTTCTCTTGTCAGAGTTTTTTGCACCCTCAAGCAGACATGAAATGTCAGACATTATGCTGTATGATACATTGTTATGAAAATGTTCAGTGATGTACATCCCATGTATTCCTACATAAAATACATGCAAAATGACTGATGAAGAGGCAGAAGAGGTAAACGGGTGAACAACATTTGCAACAAGCTGCTTAAATTAGGTTATACATCAAAATAACTTTTGGCATAGCAGAAGAAGAGAACAATATGATCAAACATTTTAGAAATAACCCCACTAAGAACAGTGAACAAGATCATTTCATAAACAACAATTTTATACTAAATTATATTGGAATCTCAATAATTGTCTCCAGAGAACTAAGTCAAATGTGGTGAAACTAGTCTGGTATAAACTATTCCATTAAATGTATCATTAGTCCAATCTTGCCATGCAGGTCTACTAAGTTACAAGAAAGTCTAACACTTTGTGTATCATATAAAGTAGCAAATATTAAGTATAGATGGTTCACTCGGCTCCTCTGATGACATGTTGCTGCTTCTTACTCTGGCATACAAATATACAAAGATGTGAGAGTGCCCAAAAAATATAGGTTATGACACCTTGGTCTAAAGATGCTACTCAGCAGCTGACTAGCAATTGGATATTTTTTGGTACAATGACAATGAGGTATTCTTGGCTACATCTGACACAGTGTCAATGCTGTCACAGTGGACAGGGACATCCTGGTGTTTCCCAACCAGAAGCTCTGAATGTACAGGGAGCTCAAGGAACTGCTGAATCACAAGCAGAGCCCTACTCTACCATCCGTCCTGCCACAGACAGACCATCACTGTACAGGTACTGGAAGTGTTGAGAACCCTGAAGGACGTGAACCCCTGAAAAACTGCTGGACCTGATTGTGTGACAGGGAGGGAGCTGAGGGACTATGCAGACCAGGTAGCTGGGGTTTTTAACCACCATATTTAGTAGTGATTAACACAGTATTCCAGCCCTCCATGGTTAAAGCCATCCACTATCACCCCTTTGCTCAAAAAACAAAGGCACTGTGACTACCACCAGTTGCGCTTACCCCCATATGTATCAGAAAGTGCCTTGAGAAATGGGTTCGGAGTCACATCACTTCACATCTGCCACCCAGCCTCCTCCTGCACCAGTTGGTCTACAGAACCAATCAGTCTACAGGGCATGCCATCTCGGTTGCTCGGCACACCACATTGAGACATGTGAAGCGAAATGGAAGCTATGCGAGACTGCACTTCCTTGACTTTAACTCGGCTTTTAACATAATCATTCTAAGTTGGTTTGTGAGCAAGCTGGAGAAACCTGGGTCTCTCCCAAAACATCTCCAGCTGAATCATGGAGTTCCAGATAAATCACTCCCAAAGGGTGATAGTAGGATCCAAGCTGTCAGTGGATCTGGCCACTACATTTCCAAGAATGATGTCTATCAATTTAGGCTGCTCTGGTTATTTATCAAATTCAAGGGATCTTGGCTCAGTTAAAGAGGCCTCTTGCCTGATACGGTTGAGGAAAGGTCCTAGAAAAAGATTTTTCAACAACAAAACAACCCCACACACTGCAGGATGCTGGAGCATATTTTGTACCAGACTAAAAAGGTAAATTACATATTAAGGACTTTAAAGAACTAAAAGACAATATAGAGAACATCAATAAACTTAGGATACCATTATCAGTAAACTGAGAAGCTTGTTCAATGACAACTCTGTGGCTTGACAAGCATAATACCAATAGATCTAATAATTCCTCTTGCCTTACTATCAGACTGATCAGCTCTACTCTCGGTACACTCTATCTAGGTATCTACTTTGAGAATCTATATTTTGTGAAAAGCTATGATGCCAAACTCATAGAAACAGCAATACAGAGGTGAAGGGGTAGTTTTTAGATTGAAGTGGAGAAGAGTAGAATGCCTTATAATCCCTAGAAGATGGATCATACAACACCAAACCCAAAGGTTTTCTACTCATCCAAATACACACAAATTGTACAACTGTTCTTTGATGTTGCAAAACAAAGTTCTGCTTAGATATGTTAAGAACAAGGAGATAGAGACCCCATGAATGGTCTGGGAGAACAAAATGATGTTATTTTGTCCTCACGGCTTTGAGAGGGAGAAAACAAAAGCTTGTAGAGTGTATAACAACCTTTACAAGAGAACAGAGAATGGAGGGCAGTACAAGAGGTAGTAGTCTGGATCTTCTTATGATATACTTTATCTAAGTCATCTACTCTAAATCTAGTCTAATCTCTAGCCAATCAAATCCCTGGGCCTTAATACAAGTTCTTTCAGAATAACAGCAGGAATGTAGCCTTTTCCGAGGTCTCAGAAATTCCAAGAGGAGAGGTAGCAACATACCTCGACCCACCTCTATCTAGACTTTGCAGGTAATTTTATACATGTTCGCTGGATGTGGCTTCAGTTCTTGCTTCGTGGACCTTTGAGAAAGCTGGAAGAGCAGATCGACCTTGCAGCTGTATCTCAAAGTACTAATCTGAATATAGCATCAAGTTTCGGATTTTATCTTATTTTTCTATTAAGAACTGTTCTTTGGAACAAAACCTTATAATAAACATTTGCAGGTGTCGGGCACAGATATACAACCCCGGATATACAACCTCTAAATATGCTACCCTCGATCTGAGAATTGTCTTGTCGATGTTGCCTCTCTCCCACATCAAGCTTTCTATCTTTTCGTCTGCTGATGCCCCTCGCTCGTATCATGCCTTCCTTGGTCTCCGCCTTCCAGCCTCCATTTTTCTTTACTATTCTCCTCTCTTCTCCCAGCTGCTGCATCTGTAGCCAGTGGGTATCTGGCACAGTTTGCAGTTAATGAGACAGCAAGATGTTTTCCTCTCCTCATGTTTTATTTTATTTTATTTTTTTGTCTGAGTCTCAACTAGTGGAGCACATGAGCTTTAATCAATCAGACTTCCAGTAGCGCTTGTCTAACCCCCTGACCAATGGAGATGGACACAGATAAAGAGGGAGCATCACACATATGGAAATCATAGCTGTTTAGTTTGTAAATTGACATTTTCAACGTCTAACAATGTCAGCTCATTTCAATTCTTTAACTGTCCTCAAAAATAATGTGGAAACAGTAGGCAGACCTTAACCACAGTGTCTGAAGGTAATCCAGAGAATTTAATTATGCTAATGCTGTGTTACCAAGAAAAACACAGTGCCCTGCTGATACCTCTTGAATTTTTTTTTACCCTTTCTTACACGTCAGAACCAAACATTTGTATTTAATTGGAAATTTACTAGACAGAGTAGTGCACTAGTAAGTGGAGTAGGAGGAAATGGATTTTCATGTCTCCCAGGGTTTAACAACTTTGGACATTTAAAGGTTGAATATTTTGGTCTATTCTGTTTGCATTAAAGCTCCAGCTCATTCAGAGTGGGTGAACGGAGCACATGGAAATTTATCTTCAAGTATTGCCACAGATTCTAAACTGGACTTTAACAGGGTCATTCTTAACACAACGATATGATTTGATTGTCTAATTATGTTAAATACAGCAAACCTACTGTAGGGTCGCTGTTGTGCGTGAAGGTGACCTCCATCCCACCTTAAATCAGTTTTCAGGCCTTAAAAAGTTTTTTTTTTTACTTGTCCGTCTTTTTCTAAATTATGACTGGATTCCCGGACCCTGCTGTAGAAAAGCATTTCCACAGCATGATATTGCAACTGCAGGTATGTTCCACAACACATCTGTGCCTAAAAGACTGATCTCTGCTAATCAGAGTAACTTTAACTTGTCTGCTGTGTCTCCTAGTTGGTTTTCACAAACTTCCTTCAGGACTTCTCTTGATTCATGCATGTCTGAATAATCATAGTCAATTATGCTCTACTAGCAGTACTTATAGTACTCATGGAAAATTAGTGTCCATTACTTTTCTATGTAGAGGAGTTATTCTACGCCACCTCCAGGAAGCAATTACCTTGACTGTGCTGCACCTGCCCAGTAAACAACACACCCACTTTCTATGATTAGCAAGGATTGATGTGAGGCAGAGAACCATCATTTCTGCCCAAAGTTAAGACAAAGTGGGTATCATAGCAGCTCTGCATATTGACAGCAACTGCACTTGCGTGTGATGCGTCCACATCAAATCTTTTTAGCCAAAAATGCTTATAAGCCGAAAGTTGGACACTGGGTCAAACACAGTTCAAGATGATTTGAACTTCTGAAATGTGCATTGCCAAGTTGACTTTGGAAGACTTAAAATACTTTCTTAGTCATTTGAGAAAGACAGAGGGTCAGGAATGCTTTTGGACTGGCCGCTTATAAACTTGTGTTTTCAGAGGAAAGGATTAATGAGACATCATGCTTTAGTTTTATGTAGAAATTCGGATCTTTGTCATTATTATATAAATCCCAAGCTTTAAAATAACCCTAAAAAGCAGAAAGGGAAAAATTGCACTCCTACGCAGATGATTGTAATCACAGAAGACAAAGACTCCATAGTTACCTCCATGTGTTGTAGAAGAGGAGGGGGATGTTAAGGCCGACAGTCAGCCACTCCTGGGCACACAGGAACATTATGCAGAACAGCCCATGGATGGAGTATTCTGGCAGCACCAACTGTAGGGCAGGAGCAAATTACAGGAAGAATTACTGTACGGTTGGAGTGAAAAAGAAATACATTAACTCATAATTATTGCCTGTGGCAGATGCTCTTCTGTTCACCTTCACAGTAACACCAATAGAAAAGCCAGGTCACAACTTAGCAGTTCATGGAGTTCATGTGTGAACTTCAAACCTCTCATTAAGCACACATTTATTCACCTGACAAGACCAGGTATGGTGTGTGGGGGGTTAGTAGGCAGTGGGGTTGACCTGTTAAGTATCATTGTAAAGATAAGTGATAAAATGATATTTTTGTTTTATTCATGTAACCCACAGATTAAAAGCGCTTATTTCTTTTAGAAAACACTTAACCTACATAAGAAAATATAAAAAAAATAGAAATACCCCCACACACTCACAAAGAAATGAGTTTATGGCAGTATAAGCTGGACAACAGAGGGCGCTAAGGGGGCACAGCCCCACCCACCCAATGAGCTTGATTAAGAAAAAAAACAACAAATAAAACTTAAATTATATAATTCAAATAAATTGAAATATATTATTATACTTATTAGATGTGCAAGATAAATATTTAATCTTAAATGACAAGTAAAGCTTCTTCGTTGGATTGGTGCGCATAAATCTTTAACCATAGACTTTTTAAAAGTTGTACATGCGGAGTAGCTCCTCTGCAATGCATATGATTGAAAGTTCGAGTCGCGAAAGTTGGAGACTATCATTGGAGAGAGAGAGAAATGGTGCAAGAAAAATTCAATAAGAGAAGTCCCTTATATTAAACTTACCAGGAGGTGAAAGCATTTGGACCTCATGGGCCGAACATTAAAATTAATCAATAGTCCAAAGACAGATGGAGACGGTTCACTCAGTCCTTTTCTATGACCTGGTTTAGGTACAAGGCTTGGCTAACTGCATGCAGCAAGGCTAACACTTTATTCTGCTTTCCCTGCCTCCTTTTTCAAAAGTCAGGATCTGACCCAGCATGGATAACGACAGGTAGGACTAATTTAAAGCACTATTTAGAAAAGAAGCATGAACAATCTGGGATTCACATAGAAAATAATAGTGTACTTTTTCTAGATGTTTGTCATTTTGCATAGTTGTTCTTTAACAACCACCCTTCAGAAAATACGTTTTTATATTTTAAAAAAATATAAAGCTGACTTACAGCTTCTCCATTATTAAACTGGTACTTTATTTTCTTTTTAAACTTTTTTTTTAAGTTTGTGACACCAAAACACAGATTTGCCTTCACGCAGCCACAGAAGGACTGCGTTCTGAATTTTCTCCCAGCACCTCTTTGGATGTCTGATCTTCTATCTCTGACTACTAAGCACGTCCCTGACATCGGCTTAGGCATCAATCTCTGGATTATCCTGCCTAGTTTCGTATGCTCCACTCTGATCTCCACTGATGCATCAGTGTCTGGGACTCCCTGTGCGGCACCCGCTGCGCCGTGTTGGCAGCCAACTGGCTAGAACCAACCTCATCCACTAGGTTCAGACTGAACTATAAGACCAGGTTAGTGACTCACATGTTTATTATCATCCACTTCCAAAAAAACGTCACTAACCTGTTGTCTCCTGCAGAGCTTCCCGTCTCTGCAGGAGCTACGCTGCTCGCTTTGGTTCAGTTTTTAAAAAATGTTTTGAGAAATCAAAATGCCTACCCTCACCTATGGTCATGAAATCTGGATCATGACCGAAAGAACAAGATCCCGGATACAAGCGGCTGAAATGAGCTTTCTCTGCAGGGTGGCTGGGCTCTCCCTTAGAGATAGGGTGAGGAGCTCGGTCATTCGGGAGAGGCTCAGTGTAGAGCCGGTTCTCCTCCACATCGAGAGGAGTCAGTTGAGGTGGCTTGGACATCTTCTTTGGATGCTCCCTGGACGCCTCCCTAAGCAGGTGCTCCAGGCCCATCCCAATGGGAGGAGGCCCAGGGGACGACCCAGGACACACTGGAGAGACTATGTCTCTCGGCTGGCCT
>NW_015150996.1:403829-407529 GCF_000732505.1 Cyprinodon variegatus | reverse complement strand
ACGAGGTAATCACATTTTTTTTTTCAACTTGAATTTTTTTAACATTAAATCAGCTAATTACCATAAAGCATCGAGTTGCTAAGAGCAGATTTTTGATGTTTTATAATGTATAAGTTTTTTAAGTTGTTTTACCCAGTCTATTATGTGTATTTGTTCATATAGCTAATCTTTACATTAACAACTTTTTGAACAGAAACAAATAACAACATAGCCCCCAATAATCACTCATAAGCATGCTCATTATCAGACTAACCAATCAGCACTTCAGGGTGTATTTTTACCTAAATCTCATTGCAGTAAATGTTAACTAAAGGCCTTTTTTCATTTGCCATTTGGTTTTGTTACCTAAAAAAAAAAAAAAACGAAAATTAAGACAATCATCGTAAGAGACAGAGCTGCATATGGAACACATTCTAGCTTTTCTTAAACCCTATAGACTGTTTTTCTAGGATCGCTTGGCTTGCAATTCCAGGTGAACACCTGAAAAGCCCGAACATGTAGAATGCTGCAGCAATCTTTTTCAGTAGTTGATGAACTTACAAGGAAAGCCACTTCAGTGCTCATTTATATTTAAGCACACACCGGGCAACACACTGTGTCTGCCTGGTCTTGAACATTATGGTGAATGCTCCTGTAAAGGGGCCAGAGTGCAGATGCATAATTCAGATGGCTACATGCTCACTAATAACATAAAACACATTTTAAACACGCCAAGAGTAGGAGAGCAGAAAACTGCAACTTTATAAAACTAAATATGCTTATTTGCATTTTACATATAAATTTAATGCAAATATAAGAATTGACCGACACTGACAGATACCCTCCGCTATTGGTTTTTGAGGGCTTTATTTACAGAAATAAAAAAAGATATATATTTTGCAAACCCATTCCTAATTACTTTCCGAGGCTAAACTATCTTAAAAAGCCCTAAGGATCAGAATTCTGCCGATTGAGATAAACAAATTTTTCTTATAAGTTCTTACTTAACAAATATTTTCGTCACACAACTGATCAGCTGTTTTTAGCAATCCCATTTGAGTCACACTTCTCTCACTATGTCTCTGGATTATATGTATCATCACTAGGTTAGTACAACTTGCCATTCTTTAGCACATTCACTAAAAACTCAGTCCATTACTGATCTGTGGTGTGTGCTAGCTTGCAGCCTCTTCTTCTGGTTTATTACAGCTAAGCGTGCATAATCTCTAACATTATGCTCTCTCTGCTTTTTCTCATAGTAGCTTCATCTGGTCTGTTCCTGTTTGGCTGTGACTCCATCCTGGAGAGAAATATCAGCTGTGCTGCTGCCATCAACACATTTGTTTATAGATGCTGGAGATTGGCCTGTTTTTCAGTGTAGTCCTGTTTCTCTGACTGTGACTGGCTGGATGTGTTGTCTTCATCCTCTGACATGGGAGCTGGCTTGGGGCTCCCATTGAGATGACGTGTTGTGAATTAGCACTGTCTAAATAAACTGAATTGAATTTATTTGAAGTCTGAAAGAAACTGGAAGAAAGTCATATTTTGGAGAACTGGGAGAGTTCCATTGAAAAGTCAACTCACTACATATCCCCCAGGCTACATGAGGAAAAATCTTTATGAGAATACACACAGTAGCACAAATTAAGAATTTATATAATTAGGTGTATGTAATAAAAATCTAGAGGAATAAATAACTATTATACACAAGACTTGCAAAGTAAACCCTGCATTTACACATACAAAACAGCAGCAATATAGCAGCAAAATACAGTTCAGTAGTCCAGCTCATTCTTGCCACGTAGCGTTCGGAAACAGAATACGTTTTGAAGCCTTTGCCACACCCAGGCAATTCCTCAACTTTGTGTGAATCATAACCACCATTACAACGGTTATAAAGTCTATTTTGATGATATTGGTGTAGCCAACTGACAATTTGATATTACAAAGGTTAATAAAGAATAATCCAAACAGTTTAAGATCCTTTTTTTTTTTTTTTTTTTTTTACAGTAATCAGCAATCCTGAAGTGAGTATCCCCCTAAGATCAGACCCTGCAGTATTTGGAAAACAGATTAAAACCCTCAGAGCTTCATCTCAGTGTCCACAGGACTGCCAAAGGATGTTAAATGATGAAGTCCTCAATGCCTGAAAAACTATGAATTGTTTGGAAAGGTTCCTAGGAAATCCTTTTATCTTTTCATGTAGGCTTGCAAATTTAATCTGGATGAACAATGGATCTTCTGGGATAACTTCCCTCAGACAGATGAGACATGAGAAGTGATTGCACAGCACCATCCTTGGGAAAACTGTCCAGCTTATCTGAACAAATAACTTGTCCAAACTGTCCAACATGCTGAAAATTGCCTGTTTTTTCCCCCCTACATTTTTGCTCTGATCTGACAACCAAATAAGCAATGACAAATGAAAGCAAGGTGCTGTTGCAGCAGTTAGGATGACTGCATCATGCCCTGAAACTGTTAATTATGTGTGATAAACTTTTGTGCAACCCGAATCTGCTCTAACCTTTATGCTAAGAGACACTAATTTGCTTCTGGTAGAAGGTGCATCATTATCAAACAGGCATAATCACTACATTTGTTTTAAATCCTGTCTACAGCAGACTCAGTTGTTGTGCCTTCCTACTTTATATCTGTCATCAAGCCATTTAATAGACATGTAATTAAATCATTGGTGATCACTTTTTTAAATTTATATCTTAGCATATAGTAATAATTCCTGAGGAACATGGAGAGGCTAAAATATGTCATGTATAAAAATAAATGTGAATAAATGAAATTCCTTCTGTTTCTACATGACATTCTGGTTGTTTTTTGCTGCTAATTCTAATCATCTAATCTAATCCTATTTCTCTCATGATCTTGGTCCTGCTGGCTGGATTTGGCTCTCTTCTCCCATCTGCTTAGCTCCGCCCAGCGCTCATTGTCACTCATCAGATCCACCTGTTCCTGCTTTATATTTAAGTCGCCTGTTTCCATCCATCGGTGTCAAATTATTCGATCAGAGTTTGTGAAAGTTTTCTAGCTATCTGGGAGTTTCTGATTACCTGATCCTGATCCCCTGGACTTCTGGGTTTTGCTTGCCCCTGTTCTGCTCTGTTGTCTGATCTGTTTTCAGACTATTACATGGATTCTGCCTGCTAACAACCTTGGACCTGTCTTCTGACCCCGGCCTGGATATCCCTTCGGCGCCTCCTGGACTTCTGATCTTTTGGCCTGGAAACCTGCTGCTGCTTCGACTCTGCTCTTAGATTATCCCTCTTCTGCTCCTCTGCGTGTTCTGGTTTCTGCTCATCACTGCTCTGCTTCTTTCCTGGAACTCTGGAAGTGGCTTCTGCTGCAAGCTATAGAGAATCAACCTACACTCCATCTTCTGAGCTCAGATTGAACTTTACCAGAGTATCTAGAGAACCTGTCCCTGCCGATGAGCAGCCGCATGCTTGGTTTGTAAGCACCCTGATCTGTCTGCTTGAATTCTGGATTCTATGTTCTGTGCTTCTGACAATTACCACCAAATACTTACACTCACCGGCCACTTTATTAGGTACACCTGTCCAACTGCTCGCTAACACTTAATTTCTAAGCAGCCAATCACATGGCGGGAACTCAGTGCATTTAGGCATGTAGACATGGTCAAGACAATCTCCTGCAGTTCAAACCGAGCATCAGTACGGGGAAGAAAGGTGATTTGAGTGACTTTGAA
>NW_015150996.1:400828-401942 GCF_000732505.1 Cyprinodon variegatus | reverse complement strand
GGGGAAATTTTGCGCATGTAAACGTAGCTATTGATTTGTTTTTTGGTGTTCAGAGGGACAATAAATTGTGTTGGAAAGGTCATAGTTTATAAATTTACAAACAAAATAACAAAATTAGTTCAAAATATTATTAAAATTAGAAAGGAATGACTTAACTGAAGCTAATTACAAATTTGTGAATATGAATAAGTCCCTTTCTATTTAGGCATTCGTTTAGGCAGAAAACAAATGAAAATGACTAAAATCTTTTTTTTTTAAGTTGCAAACATAAAGAGTGAATTAAAAATGTTTTCCATGCAACAAAACTCATCTTATTGTGCTCTCCAGACATTTGTGGAAACTTCTGAGGTTGAACAGCTTTGAAATCTATCCTGAAATACTCAGAATGAAGCCAATTTATAAGCACATCATTCAGAGGGAGACTCCAGCTCATAAAGAAAAAATATTAAAGTCTCCAGGCAATCTCTGTTCATGTGTAAAGTTTGAGTTCGGTTTTAAAATGAAAATCAAGATCAAATGTCTTCGACTCCTCTGAGCCTGACATCTTTCATGATGAAACATATGCTTCACAATTCAAAAAAACATCCTCCAGCAAAAGAATGATGGATGCCACTGAATCGGCACTGCATCACTCAGGCTGAAGATGACAGGGTCCATTAAGCTAGTGATTCTTGTAAAGTATCAGGGATTTCTCATATGTTGGTACATTAGGGACTTTAACAGTAAAATGCAAATAGGTCAATTTGTGGATGGCATTTTATGTTAGTGCACATTACAATCATAGTGAGTTGGTTTCAGTTTAAACCATTTCCAAAATCTTCAGTTTGAAATCTTATTTTAAAGTAACACTATATAATGTTTGATCCACTTTTTAGCTTATTTTAAGAAATATTTTAATGATTTTTCAGGTCAATAGAAAACACTTGGTATGTATCCATGTTCTCTCTGAGCTACTTTCTCAAAAACTCCCCTATATAGCTTGAAATGGTTCGATCCATTACTGAGTGAGTTGTGTTTACCTTTAAAGGAGAATTCCGGTTTTTAACACTTTTAGCCCACTTTCTGTAGTGTCCAGGATGAAATCGAATGATCGACACCAAAATTTTGACAATTG
>NW_015150996.1:394231-399184 GCF_000732505.1 Cyprinodon variegatus | reverse complement strand
CAATTGTCAAAATTTTGGTGTCGATCATTCGATTTCATCCTGGACACTACAGAAAGTGGGCTAAAAGTGTTAAAAACCGGAATTCTCCTTTAAGGCAGTCTTAGCTTCCCTTAAAGAAGCATTACAAAGTTTTCTAATGATACAGCCACCTGTGGCCAAAACAGAACTGCAGCAATCTTCTGTTCATTCTCTTGGCACACGCTAGTACTTAACAAGGTTTGTTTTTTAAAAACTTTTTCAGTTTATGTGGATTTGCCACTGGTGTTCGAGTTAAGCTGGATGCTGGTTGTTTCTGAGTATCCGCAAACTCTATCTTGAATACGTGTTCTTGTTTTTACAACCCTGGGCTGTTGTCTGGTGGATGAAGCCATCTCTACGTCTGTCCTCCTTCTGTCCTAGTAATCTGGGGTGCCTCTGTATATCTGGGGCTCTAGTTGC
Organism: Cyprinodon variegatus; assembly: GCF_000732505.1. Classification (NCBI taxonomy): domain Eukaryota; kingdom Metazoa; phylum Chordata; class Actinopteri; order Cyprinodontiformes; family Cyprinodontidae; genus Cyprinodon; species Cyprinodon variegatus. Next base: position 398,746 of record NW_015150996.1, on the reverse strand, counting down.
CTTTTTATCGATCCTGGGCCCTGTAGGGCTAGTCTGGGGCCACCCACACCTGCTTTTAATCATATTTTTATTCTGAAGAACCTTTGTATATCCTTAATACACGAGGTTGACCATGCATACTGTACATAACAAAGGAATTTGGTTCTAGGTGTTCATGGACAAACACTAATAATAAATACTACAGCTACAGATATATACCACCCTGAATAATATTGTATAATCACCATAGGTTTTGCCTTAAACACACATGGATATCTAAGGAATACCCGCATGTCTGTGGTCTTCTTTTTCCTGTGACTCTCTCTGTTTTGTGTCCCTTTTATCTCATGCAAACTTCTAGAAATTACTGTATAACTTCTATGTTGTCAATTTTTTTGCTGTTTCTATTTTTTCCCTTTCTATGCACTCTATCCTGTCTCTATCTCTGAATCTGCTACCCCTGCAACCCAACCCCGTATAAGAGGAAGAGGATGGATGGATGGGTTTTCTTTCTTCAAATCTCCTGTTTTTAGATTGAGTTTTATGAATTACATTCTTCCCAAATCATTTTACGGATTCAACAGAGGTGTGTTAATTACCCCAAAATTTACTCAATTAAGAGTACCTCTCATTTAACAATTTTTTACTCAAGTGATATTAAAGAGGAGTCATCCAAGAAATTACTCAAGTAAAAGTAAAAATGTATTTGATATAGGCTACTTGAGTATTGAGTAACTGTTGGATAACAGCATCAGATTTAATATTTATAAATGACACAGGGAAACAGAATTTATTTGCAAGTTTTGATAGTTCAAAGATTCACATTTATAAAGAATACAAATAAATGTCATGAATGTAAAAGAACAAATTCTTGCAGAAGAAATACTTCTACTTCCTTTTTTTTCCAGCATAAAATTTAGAAACCCAATCCTTACAATGAGACATGCAGAAATGTTAGGATAGTTTTACAAACTTCCACTTTTAATACATCTACTGTTTACTGTATGTTTAACTGATTTTGGAATAGTTCAAATTACTCACAGAGGANAGAGTAGTCAGAGATTTTACTCTAGTCAGTGTATACTTTACAAGGATATTACTTAAGAATAAGCAATAAGTCGGGCAAAGTACAGCTACTCCTAAAAGTACTTTTCTTCCTCTTGTTACTTAAGCAAATGTAACTGAGTAAATGTAACTAATTACTACCCACCTCTGGCCAGAGACAGTTGGACAGAGATAGTGAGAAAGAAAGAAATCACAGCATCACCACTACCATCTATAACAGTTTAGAAAGAGATGTGTTTTGGTAGAATTCAACCCTCGCTAAGGTCCGTTTTATTCCATAATTTATCAAAGCTCAGTTTGAAGTTTGCAGGTTTAAAACTGTAAAAAAAAAAAAAAGAAGCTTCTTCAAACTTCTATCTATTCAGTTGGTAAACAAAACAAACAAGTAGACCTATGGAATATTTTAGTAATCAATCAACCTTCCAGTTATTTGAAAAAATATTCTAAAGGGAACCACGATAATAATAATAATGATAATTAAATAATAATAAATTAACATTCATAAATAAACATTTGGAAAGGAAAAAATATTTTGAATGAATTAGAAATGGTAAAACTTGTAATGATATGTATAATAACATATACTTATAATATAATATATATAATGCATGTATTTTTATATGATATAATATAACAGGCATGTAACTATACACTTTCGATTACCAAATTACTCAACAAATATTCCAATAGTAAATATTTATGAATAATCTGATTGTTTCATTGCTACAAATAAGTTAAAACGTTTATTGATAAAGATTTTGTTAGATGAGCATTTGAGTCAAATTGTCCAGTGATGATGCTGCTGTTAAACCAAATTAATCGTCATTTTGATTACAGCTGCCAAACTGTAAATCTCTGGGTTCTTTTACATTTTACTGGGATATTTCAAATTTCAAAAGATTAAACAAAGAAAATTGATTCCATAATTCTAATGCGGTTTATGATTTAGATGAAAGGAAATGTGTTAGTTCTCTGTTAATGTATAAGAGATTTAAACATTAACATTAGCATAATTGATTAAAAGTTAAAAACGTACTTTACAGATGTGCACATCATTGGATGTTGTTACATATACAGTAAATATTAAGGTCAGCAAAGTTGAAATATCTGTGTGATAAAGTGAGCTCTTTTAGAGATCGTACTTTTGATGCCCTCTTTCTCTCATTCCATCCATCCAGCCAGTATAGTTCTGACATCCTTCACAGTTCACAGAAAATCATCTGTGCTTGTTCCCTTCTGCCGGCTCTTTTTTCCCTCTCATTACCCCTGTGCTGAGGCAAACAGCTCCCAGACCTCTGACTGCATATCACCATCCAACAGGCTAAATGAGAGCTCCTTTCAGAGCCCAAGTGGAACCTGACAGTTGTGTCACTGCTCGCCCTCAACCTCTTCAGGTCCAATTAGTGAGGCCACCCACCACGGAAACACGCTCACTCACGGCTAAGAGAGAAGAACCCAGAGATCTTTTTAAATGCCACTTTTTCAACTTGTTCCACTCAAAGGGACACGGGAGGAAGTACATCGGGTTACAGAGCAACGGGCTGCAGCTAATGAGGGACACAAACAAACATGGGGATAAAAGAAATTAGGGAAAGATGCAGCTGAGCACCATTCTCCATCTCCATCCCACACGCTGACTCCTGCATTGCCTGCCACATGAGGGTGCAGCTCACTGAGAGATTTCATCAGCGGCTGCCTTCTCAAACTACAGTGATGGTGCTCCAACAAGTCTCCCTTGTTTTTCATATATTCTGTCATATGCAAAAAAAGAGATATAAGTAAATATAAGGCATATTTTGAGAAAAATGGAATTGGTACAATGGGACCTGCTTGGTGTTAAAGCTGATTTAATCTCAACAGTAAGAATGTCCTGTTGTAGGAACTACTTCAATACATTTCATCAGTGCAGAAAGAGCATCTGCATGGTGTTGACAGAGATCAGTTCATGGTATTAGTCATCATTGTTGTGATGTTAAAGCAGAATGTGCATTTATTTGCATCACTAGTGCCTCTGTTGGGTTTTACATTGATGCAATGCTAGTTTATGAATTAAAAAAAATATATATATACTCCCGTATAAAGAAAAGTAAGATCACATCATAGGTCATTGGTGATTGATGCGGGCGACCCAGGTTCGAATCCGATCTGTGGTCCTTTCCCGCATGTCTCTTCCCCTCTTTTTACCTCTATCCTGTCAGCCTACTGTTCATAATCAGCTATCAATAGAGAGCAAGAAAAACCTTTAAAACCTGCAGTACAGGTTTCCCCTGCAAATTCCCCAAATGTGGGAATCTCCACTGCATAACGTCTAGTAGTGGGGGGCTGCGTTCACGCTCTCCCTTGATATTTTTTAGGGGAGTATTGATCTAGGGGTAAGAGCTCTAAGAAGGTTGCAAGTCTCTGAGCAAGACCCTTAACCCCACCCTTCTCCCCAAGGGCATGGGTTAAATGCAGAGAGTTAATTTCTACATTGTGAAATCAATAAGGTTCAACATCTATCCTTTCTACAGAGACCTTTGAGGACCAAGTTTGGATATGCCTGCTCTATTCCACACTGAAAGTGTGATGAGAATCAAGACACTCCTGTTTTCTTTTTGGTTTTGTTTTTTCAAATACAAAATAATAATCAAAATAGCTGTCCTGATTTTTTGAGGCACTTTTATGCAGAAGTCTTTTGCAGGTGGTGTAGAATCTGTAGCAGGTGGTTCTGTGCATGAATACATCAGCTGGTTTCTGAAAGTAACAAGACTCTTTAAAATTACTCTGAAGACTGGTCCTTGCTAAAGTTTTTCTATATCTTTATTTCAACAAATAGTTGTGTAGATGTTACATGAGCATGATTGTAGATAAAAAAAATAAAAAAATTAATTTCTAAAAAAAAAAACAGTAAAGGCTTTTCCATCTTTTAAACGGGTGAATAAATGATGACAGAGCATTCATTATTAAATAATTAAAAATATAAAGATAAGGAATGTTTTTATTTCGAATTAATCATCAAATATTATTCACTTTAGAATATTTGTTTGATATGACTTTTCCTTGAATTATATTAATGCAGAAGGTAAAGGCTCAAAAACTTTAATGCAAACCTTTAGTTATTTGTAGGTTATATTGGTCTACAATTGAAAAAATCAAATCTTTTAAAAATAAATGTAGGGTGTAAGAAAACTATTTAAACATATATAAAACATATATATATTTTTATACATAGTATTGGCAAGAAGTAAAATCTATTTTTATTGTTTACAATTGGCTTCATTTGTTGGATTGTTGCAGACGTCTGCCTGGCTGTGTGTTTCCTGGATTGGGCTGCCTTTTATAGCTGCCTTTTGTATCTCTGCTTCTGTCTCCTTGAACCCCAGTCGGCCTCAATGAAGGACCAACTCTGCCATATTTAAAAATAAATGCTCAATAAATGTATAAGCATACAATCAATTGCCAACAAAAATACAATAAACAAATAAATGTAAG
>NW_015150996.1:379180-392936 GCF_000732505.1 Cyprinodon variegatus | reverse complement strand
TGTGCGTTTAGGCCAGGGTTTGGCTTCGTGTGGACGGGGCCTAAATCTGTTGTTAAGGCTTTTGTGTTTGGCCCCTTTGGAAATATCAAAATATTTAACAGTTTTTTTACCCACTTAACTATTATTGTGCTGGCGTGATCATAAAATACTTTTACAGAAATCCAATTAGCACTAACGTAACTATTAAATGTTGTTTTTTTTAAACACTATGAGGTCCACCTATTACACTGTGTAATGTGCATAGGCTGATACAGTAGAAATATTTAATTGTAGCTGGTCATCTTGCTCCATTCACGGCCCTCTGTTGAGGTTTGTTGGAACTCAGCCTTCATCTGGATGTCACCTCGGAAATCTCCATGGAAACATTCCTCTTCCACTATGCAAAAAAATGCTCAGTTTACCCTTAGGATTTAAAAGACCAAATATCAGTGACCTGTGAAAGCTAAACTCACCAGTATAATGTAAGTATGGAGAAAAGAAATACACAAAGCTGCCAGCCCGGCACTAAATTCAAACAGATACCACAGCAGGCATCCAGCTGAAAACCACAGATGCACAGGAGCGGCGTTGCAAAGCAGGAAACATATGGTCCTCTCCTCCAGTCTGCCACTTTCAGCCTCCTCACATACACCACAGTTTTCCCCATCTAATACATTTGGTTCTGCTCCTGTCTGGATGAAGCTTTGGCTTCTCATTTCAGCTTTCCTCTCCTGCAGAGCATCAGAATAAAAAGAAATTAAAAAACACAAAGTCACAGATGACCAGCTCCTTTCAGATGGAGCCCTTTGTATTTTTGCCAAGCAAAAAGAAACAAGTCTCCATGTCTGATGGAAATTAAATGATTAATTTTTGCTAGAGGTTGAGTAGAACAGTGCGGTGTGGTCCTATAGAGCAGTTTATTTTGGTGTTTAAACAGATTTCCAGCGAATCACAGCTATAATTAGAAGGCTTCTGTGAGGTGAGGAGCATGTTGCTCACTTTGATGTGATTTAATTAAAAGCTGGCCAACAGAAAATGAAATCAGCTGAAGGATTAGAACTCAAAGAATTATTAGAATAATCAAGAAAGTCAGCTGGTAAAAAGTAGATTAATATATTTTTAAGTGGTAAAGTCAACCTGAAAACATTGTCTTTGCCGTCAAGTCATGAAGATTACGATGCTGCCTTAAAATATAATTTTGCCGTCTGAGGCAGCACAAAACCCCCGTACACCGGCAGTGGGCTGTCACTGGAAATCCCCAGCAGCAGCTGGGGGATTTCTGCTGCTGTTCGTCATGGCTGGATGTAGATGTTAGCATCTTTCATGTATGTGGTAAAAACTGCAGGCACCAGAATAATAAAAGCCAAAAGATTTTCACATTTTCAGTTAATTTAGGCATTAATAAACTGTTTCGGCGGAGTGATCATAGGTCAATGCATCAGCATTGCTGTCTCTGTCTCCCTGCCAGCCTCAGATCAACTTCTCTGATTGGCTGATGTGGCGCAACAAAAGTTAAATTCTTCCAACTCCTGCATCTGCTGCTAGTAAAGAGCATCAAAGGCTTCAGATGCTCAGAAGCTCATGAGGCGCTGCTTTGGCTGTTCAGATGCATCAAATGCACTGCTCCTGCTTCTAGATGCGCTGCAAGACCTTCTGACTGCACCCCCAGGTTCACCACCAATCACATGGAGAATTTTACAGATAACACCACGGTGGTGGGCCTCATCAAAGACGACAACGACCAGGACTACAGAGAGGAGGTGGAGCAGCTGGTGGTCTGGTAAAGAGATGACAGCCTGATCCTGAACGTGGAGAAGAAGAAGGAGATCATCTTGGACTTCAGGAAGAACCGTCCTAACCACGCTCCACTGCTCATCAACAGCTCAGCTGTAGAGGTGGTCAACAGAACCAAATTCCTGGGGGTGCACATCACAAACACCCTCACCTGGAATGTAAACACCACCTCACTGGTCAAAAGGGCACAGAAGCGCTTGGACTTCTTGCGAAGGATGAGGAGAGCCCACCTGCCCCCACCCATCCTCCCCACCTTTTACAGAAGCACCACAGAGAGCGTTCTGACCAGCTGTCTCACTGTGTGGTGTGGAGGCTGCAGCACCTCAGACTGGAAGGAAGTGAAAACAGCAGAGAGGATCATGGGGGCTCCCCTTCCCTCCATAAAAGACATTTCATCCCAGCGCTGTGTGTCCCGAGCCCTTAACATCATAAATGACTCCTCACCCCCCCACCATGGACTGTTCTCCCTGCTGCCCTCTGGGAAGAGGCTTTGCAGCATTGGATGCAGGTCTAGAAGATTCTGCTATCAAAATGCTGAACTATTGAAAAAACTCTAAATCATGTCACAGACTCTGCATTACACTGCCAACACCAAACCAAAATACTGCATATTTACACCATATATATTTAATGGTCTAAACCAGAGGTCTTCAACTGGGGGTCCCTGACCCCTCGGGGGTCCACAGAGGTTCTGCATTGGGGTCGTGAAAGTTTAGGTTGATTAGACTTTTTTTTTATATTCTCCCCTGCAATTTCTTCCACTAATTAAAATCTTTAAATCCACATTAACATGAATTCAACACACTGTAGTAAACAGATAAATGGAGGCAGAAGATGTCTTCCAGTCATTAATGCACACATTCAGCGACACACAGGAGCTCTTTCAAGCTGGGCACCGTTTCATTCACAACACCTGTCCCATCAACCAGGAATCAGAAATACTTTAATAATCCCAGAAATTACTTTCGTTACATTACTCAATATGTAACAGAGTGACTATAGGACCAGTTTGATATAACACAATTTCATATAATATATATAATTAGGGGGTCTCCACTCTATCTCACCATCAGTTTGGAGGTCCTTCACCTGGAAAACTTTGAAGACCCCTGGTCTAAACCATATCAATGCGTTTTTTTTGCACCATGTTTTTTTTCTCCCTCACTGTTTACATATGATCACTGCTGCACTTTAAGAAATGGAAATGTTTATTTACTGTCTGAAAAGCCGTACTGAACAAAATGTCATTTTGTATACACTCTGCGTATACAAAATTACAATAAAAGTTGTCTAAAACTAAGTCTAAGTCGATGGATGCCACAGCCATGTGTGGATGATAACCTTATGCTTCTAGCATTTGTTGCAGTCGCTGGCAGCAATAGGACTGCTACCATGGTGACGACGCCTTCCCTCACACTACCAGAACAGGAAGCTGTTGAGGAGGGTGTAGTTATACCCTCCAATGCCAGCAAAGGGGCTCAGCAGTGAGGGTGCTTCAGATTGAGTGTAGTGTGAAGTGAGAAGGGGGAGTAGCCACGGATTTGGAAAGGTCCTGGATAACAGAAACACGGTGAACCAACACCAGCAGATGACATGGCACCCAGACCATCATTGACTGTGGAAACTTTACACTGGACCTCAACTCTTTGTGAACTTACCCCATGTTTTTGAACGTTTCTTTCCCCAATTCTATCCAGGATCCTCTCCAGGATGCAGGTATACACATTGCTTGCAAACTTTTTTATACCACATATACTCTTCTCTTCACTTCTATTTTAACATACTTGGAAACAAGGCTCTGGGAACAGCCTGCCTTTTTAGCAATTGACTGTTTTGCCTTGAATTCCTTGTGTAAGTTTTCAATGGTTGTCTCTTGTACAACTGTCAACTCAGTAATCTTCTCTATGAGCGTGTTGCCAACAGAACTACTGAGAGACCCAGGCAGGTGTTTTCAATTAATATCTGATTATAATTAGTGTTGCACCGATACTAATACCAGTATCGGTCATGAAACCTGATCCAGCACTAAAATGGTGTTATTGGTATCGGCGAGTACCGACAAATAGGGCACCAACAGCATTTTGAGAGCATAAAGTTTATTCAACTATTGTCACCCATTCCAGTTAGGCAATAAAAAGTTCTAGTGGATTCACTTTGTTTTAGTCTTTTTCCTGCTTCACAAAGGTAGGCAGCAGCTTGACAAAGCCATGATGGTAATTATTTTACATCCAAGTAGTATGCAGTGCTTTATATATACAGACACATCAATTTCAAACAGATGGTATCGGTATCGGCCGATACTGCACAGCCGGGTATCGGGGCCAAAAAATGGTGCAACACTAATTATAATGTCGCATCAGGTGCCTTTAATATTAAATCTTTTCACAAAATTTGCATTTTCTGAGTTTACACAATTTGGACTATTAATTACTTAAAGTCATGATTATCTAAAAATACTATAAATACTTTACCTGTATGTAGCTAATGGATGAATGGACTATATACATTTGATTGTTTAGATGAAATAATATAATATATATGTTTCATTATATTATTATATGACCAGTACCTGTATATGCAAAAATGAAGAAAAAAAAAAAAGCCCAACACACAAGCAAAGAAAAAGAATAAATTGTTATCTTAGTTCGCTATTGTATGTTTTAGGCTAGCCCTGCTTTGCTGTATTTGCAGCTTGCAGTTCAAATGTATCAGTCAGGAGAAGAAAATAATAAAAAAAAAAACTCAGCATTATATTTATTTATATTTAATGATTAGGAAGAAAATGAGATAATAGAAATTTCTGTGTCTTAAAATCTAATCTTTATATTTTGAAAATATTATTATTTTATTTTTCATATTAGCTACTACCACGAAAAAAAACCCTCAAATGTATGTAAATATGGTCTTCAATTAGGAATAATTGCTGATGCTGCTTATATACAGAGCTCATATTTGAATAATTTGAAAGGCGTTCATTCTCTGATCTCAGAGCAGGCAAAAGGTAGCATTCCTGTATTTAGCAGTTCTCTGCAGCTGCCCTCACACAAAGGGCAGAAATCAAAGGCATCAATCTGGACCAGTCCCCTTTATCCAAGTTGATGAAATCTGTGGAAATCCAAGCAGACAGCTGCTGTTGACCCCCCCTCCACTCAGCTGGAGCTTTGACATAGTAGCATATGTTATGTTGCCTTTAGTTGAAGTGAAATCATGCTCATTGGAACTCCATATGGGAAAAAATTTCATATTTTTTCCAGTAAATTAGAGGGCTATTTCTGTTCATTTTTAGGGAATCTGTACTGTTATAACATAGATATACTCAGGTTATCCCTCTCCTGGTAGATTGAGTAGCTCCAGATGCCTTGAAGCAGATATTGTTTTCACCCCACCAATGTCAGCTCACAAAGCCCTAACCCTTCCTCCCCTGCCTTATGGGGAATCTCTAAAGATCAGATCAACAGCTTAATAAATATACTGTTTTATACAGTTTAGTTAATTAGGTAATATGATAAATACTTTTGGACTTTCAAGTAAAAAGGTCATCAACTAAAAATGGCAACCTTAATCTTTTGAAAAATATTTTTAGGAAAAAACAAACAAACAAACAAAAAAAAACTAAGTAAAAGTACAACCCAGAAATCATTATTGCTTTTAAACTGCAGGTTTGATTAAATTACAATCCTCCTTTGCATTTCTAGAGTGAAATATAATAATCATTGAGATCCAGTGGGAAAGAGTCTTTGAAAACTCTACCGAGGTGTACAAATTATTGTAATTAAGTTGAGCCCTGAGGAACATTTTGACAAATGACCCAGATATTGTAGCTTGTGAACTGAAAGAAGACGATGTTAGTTCATTTTCCTGAGGAACCGCTTCATGCTGGAGTATTCAAACCACAATGAAAGAACATCTTCGCCCTGAATTAAAACACTGGATCTATCCGGCTGAAGAAAATAGTTTCATTGTCACCCAACATAATGTATGCACTCATTTTCTTTCTTCCTGATGTGCATTTAAATGTGTAAGACAGGGCAGTTATGGTTCCAATGCAGACAACACTAACAGAGGGTATGATGGAAGGAAATTGCCACTGGTTGTAATTAGTGACCAGTTTTCTAAAGTAATTAGCAGAGCAAGTCGATTACAATGTAATATAAATCCAAATACATGCATGTATTTATTTCATGCCATTAAACACCAAAGGCACATGTTAATAGATATTTTACATCACTTTGTGTGTACTGGTTTATTAAGATATAAGCCATACATTTTACAGTTTAAAATTAGAACTCTCCATGTTAGATTATGTAAGGGCAGTGTTGGCCAAATGAGTTAGAACAGTGTGCTTGTGTTCTGAGAAGGTTACAAGAACCTGATTCGATCCCAACATCCTGAGCAAGACGCTTAACCACAGAATGCTCCCCTAGCGTCGCACAATGGCAGCCCACTTCTCCCCAAGGGGATGGGTTAAATGCAGAGGTAAATTTCTCCAATGTCAGATTGATACATTTCAATTATCATTATTATGTTAAAGAAGCGGCGACCGTGTTAGAAGTCTGAAACTAGGTAGAAACCTGAACATTTCTAACACAGATGTATGATTGGAAGGTTGAGACACAAAGCAATAAAAGAAGCTACTAAATTATATATTTATGTTTTTTTATTGTAATTGTCCCCTATTAGTTAAACTGGACATTTTGGTTTAATCTCCAGTCTGTCCGACCAAACATCCAACCAACTAACAAACCAGCCCTACACAGTAAGCATTTCTATTGAGTTAAAATGCAAGTTTTTGGTTATAACAGTGAAGCAACATTTGGAGGCAGCTTTTAAAAAATGAAATTTTAAGGACTGTAAAATTATTAATCATTTGTCATCCAAGCTCCTGCTAGATCCCAGACAGCAGCTGCCTCTCCCCAGCAATGGTCCTATCTTTCCCCGGCTGACTGCTCCGATCTACAGCTGTCCTCCTCCAAACACTTGCCAGCTTCCAGAGCTAGATTAGCCAGGAACCACCTCTCCTCCAGTCTGACGCTCTCTCTGTCCAATGATCTTCCCTGATCTACCCCTGTCCTTCTCTGATTTACAGTACCTCTCTGGTTCTTTAGCTCCCGATGGCCGCCACCTCAGCCAGGTTCTGGTGCTCTCCTTCTCTCTGAGCCCCAATGCTGATTCTGATAATCTTCTGTATCATTTTCAAGCTAATATGTGGGGGTTTATCTTCCAGAGAAATTTGGTAATGGAAGAATCTAAAAATATAAACCATTCTGGGGATTGCTTGCTTGGAATCATCATCGAAAATAGGTAATTTTTATTGAAGCAACCCTACAAATTTGAGATATAGGTAGGGCTTTCCATCTGGTAATCGTAAAATTTTAAATTATATGTCATTTGATAGGGGATTCAACGGACTGTAAATAGTTATTAATTTCTGAATCTTTTTGTTTGCCCCCAAAAAACAAAAGTGTATCTGAGTAAAACTGCTGTTAATGATTGTGTGTGACTTTTTTTTGCTTGGGCTGAAAAGCCTGTATGTAATTTATCATTTTATATCATTTATTAAACAGCTGTGAGCTGTCAGGGCTGTCTGACTACATGACTGCTAATCACAGAAACATGCATGTCCTATAGCTATGTACCAATGACTGAATGCACCGAGTGCTGTTTTGCCTTGGGCATGAATTCACAGTATATTGACTTTAAGGAAATGCTGATCAGTGCTAGTGAATAGAGAAAAATACGGTTCTGCTTTCATATTGAGTGATTCCACCCCCCATTATTGTTGTGAGCAAATAACATGATTTGTAAATTGGAATCGAAAAAAATTCAAATGAGAAATTAATTTTAGAAAAACTTCTTAATAAGATTTTACTTATTTATTATATCATCTGATTTATTAAGATTATTTTTCATGTTTTTATCTTACATTTTATTTATTATTTTCAGACTGTATGTTTTTCAACTTTCTGTTTTTTAGATTTATTTTTCTGTATGCAGGCTTTCCTCTTGAGAGAGGAGGGGAGACGCGTTTCCATTGGTCTACAGGGACACAGCAACAACATTGTATTGTTCAATGTGCGCTTTAAGGGGGAGAGTTTGTATTGCGAAGTAAAGACAATATGATCTGTAAATATCAATTTTAGAAGAATGCAATTAACAACACTCAATCTGAAAACAATCTGCAAGTACTGTGGATGTGATAGTGGGATGTCTTCTACACCACATAAAAACCATGTCAGACTCACCCCCACAGTGAGATGGAGCTACTCTGACTTGTCTATCCGGAAGCCTTGGCAATTTGTGCAATTTTGTGCTGAAAGCCCTAAAAAAAAGGGCGACAATGTATTTGGACAAAGACATGGCTGAGCAAACATGGCTACTATGGTCTGTGAATTTTACAGAAAGAACTTCATTTCACTCGCACCCCGCCATGCTTCCACGTTTACATCTAAGAGGAAGAATCCTTGTTTGCACATACCCACATAGCGATTTGCCCACAACGGTTATACCTTTAAAGGTACACTATGCAACCGGTGTTGATTTTCCAGCGAGGCTCCCCCCAGAGGGTGAAAGTAAAAGTGCACTGTCGTAAAAATGCTCAGCTGTTTTCCTGGTTTCTCTGTCAAGCCAGGCGCGGTTGTTTTGTGCTTAGCAGACAGGCGAACGCAACGAATCACCATGTCTACTGCGGTAAGTGACTATTTTGTTCCAATTTTCGAGTTTGAAAATTTAGCATGTTTTCATACATTGTTTGTTATGCATGTGTCTAAATAACAAAGATTGTAGTTAGCCAAGTTCTCGCCGTAAAGCAAGACCGACTCTCGCGATGCACGAGACTTCTGAGCCTGTGGGTGCGGGCCGAGGGCTCCTGCAATTGCAAGTACGGTATTTCCCCTACAGACCACCAGGGCGGCCGAGAAAACCTTTGTTCGACCTGAAATGACTCATTAAATCATCCAAAATGTTATGGAACACATTAATTAATAAAAAAATGTTGCATAGTATACCTTTAATTGAGGTCTGGAGAAAATCATACCTGTTTGAATTTCTCCCGACCTCATGATTCCTGATCTGGAGGTGGACGTGGGAGTCTGATCGCCCCCTCATTACCCCCCGTACACTACACAACGTTCGATCAGGCTTAAAGTCGGCCTGATCGGAAAATTCTCGCACGACTGGAAAATTCCCCCGAAAAGGGCAAAAAAATCGTACCCAGGACCTAAATCGGGTTGTCTAAAGGCCTCAGCTTACATGCTTGTAAACATCTACAGGTAAATTAGCAGCAACTTTAGCTTAGCACAAGATATCTTTAAATCTATGGCTGTGCAGATTATCAATCATACATGTCATAACAACCACAAAACAGGCCGAATCTGCAATCTGCCCCCTCTCTTCAATGATGGCTTTCACATAGATGGATTCCATCATCACTCTTTCAAACTATCTTTTCTCTCTCCAACTGGACAATGCTAATTTTAATGATAATTTCGGTTTATTTTATTTATTTATGTGTTTACAAATTAATATCCCAAATGAACTTCCAGAACATTTGCCATTCATGCAAGGACACAAAAGTCTGGAGATTTTTTTTTTTCGCACGTTGTGCAGAACAATATTAATATTAATATCCTACTGAGGAAAACTGTGGTTTCTATTTTCTCTACAAAGAAGAGATACCCCTCCCCCCGTCTCTTGTTCTTTTTCTCCATCCTCCTCTACTACTCCTGATTCTCCCTTCAACCTTCCCCATTCTCTTATCTCTTACCTCCTCCCCAGTCCTTCTCTGCCATCCAGGTCCTCCTTCCCCGCTAAAGCAAGTGGGATAAAGGCAGCACTGTGCTCTGCATATAAGCTCATTATAGTGAGTGACGGCAAACTTACAGTGTTTCTGGATGAAGGACACAAAGAGGATGAATCATAAATAGCCACATACAGTGGTTTATAATCAGCTAACGGTTCTCTTTTTGCTTAAGTATCTTAATATTGACTTTAAGGTTTCTTCTCTTCAAAATTCTTATGGTATCTGTTGTGTTTGTGTATAGTAAAAGAAAAAGAAAAGCTAATAATGTGCAAATGTTTATTCTTGTCATTTGTCAGCCAATGTTTTAAATAAAAAACGTTTAAAGGTTATCTGATTTAAAACACTATGAGTGTTACCTGAGAAAGCCAAACGAAGGGCTCATATTTTACGCTTCTGTTTATATTGATAGCTTCTACATTTTAGAAACTTGTGGTAATGTGTAATCACAGAAACCATAGCAAGTTCAGTTCAATTTATTTTATTTACATGGAGCCAATTCACAACACATGTCATCTGAAGGCACTTTACAGAGACAATTCAACGATCATACAGTGAAATTGAGTCAAAGTTTTCTATCTAAGGAAAACCATTATTCATCAGCAGTGATGGAAATAACTGTGTTACATAATAATGACCTCAGTTACAGAGATATTTTTCAGTAATGGAGTAATGTAACTAATTACTTTTCAAATGTTAATAAAACAGTTAAAGGAGAATTCCGGTTTTTAACACTTTTAGCCCATTTTCTGTAGTGTCCAGGATGAAATCGAATGATCGACACCAAAATTTTGACAATTGGTCCTGTCTCGGCTATTTGGCTCATGCAGAATCCCCCCCTGGCTGCTTCAGAATGGCTTTCATAGTGCATGTCCGATAATGTCCTTAAAACAACCTTAAACGTTCTTTTTTTTAAATATGCTACTCACCGGGTCGTCAGCGCTGTTCAATGACGTTCCAAAAAAAGTTTCGTGAAGAAAAACCGTTCCTGTCTTGTTTTATTTAGCATTTTGTAAATCCCAGAACAATTTTTTCCAATACATCACAACCGCTTATAAACTTCCGCTTCCCGTTCGAATCTGAAGCGTTGCACACTCCAGACCACTAGTTGGCGACAATGTTTGTACCGTCAAACTCAAAGTCCAATATGTCCTCCTCAAGAATCCACCTTTCGTATTCCATTTTCAGAGTTTTTTAAAGTGTTTAACAGAGACGTTAGCACCTCGACGTCGGAGTACACAGAGTTAAGCAGAAACACTTGGGCCTTGCGAAAAGACTACAACTAAGCGTAAACAGGCCCCCTTTCCGTTTCCGGTGGCGGAGGGATATTGACTATTCCAACAGAACTCAATGGGATTTACAAAATGCTAAATAAAACACTACAGGAACGTTTTTTCTTTACGAAACTTTTTTTGGAACGTCATTGAACAGCGCTGATGACCCGGTGAGTAGCATATTTAAAAAAAGAACGTTTAAGGTTGTTTTAAGGACATTATCGGACATGCACTATGAAAGCCATTCTGAAGCAGCCAGGGGGGGATTCTGCATGAGCCAAATAGCAGAGACAGGACCAATCGTCAAAATTTTGGTGTCGATCATTCGATTTCATCCTGGACACTACAGAAAATGGGCTAAAAGTGTTAAAAACCGGAATTTTCCTTTAAGTTACTTGCAGTCTTATGCAGCACACTATGGACTTTTTGACCTAAAGAGTTGACGAGGTATTTAAAATGATTCCTCAGGCATCTAGTTCTTGACGTCAGCAATGCTATGAGCGGGGCTCCCCTCTTGACCGCCCTTGTGAGTTGGGAAAAGACGCATCATCATTAGCCAGGCCATGTGAGCTGGAACAATGTATCGCCTTATGGCCACAGTTTCTTATATATTGTTGTCATGGAGCTAAGGCTTATGATCTATTATTTTCCGCCTGCTCGACTATTGGTCATGTCTGCGGCAAGGACAAGGAAAACCTTGTGAGGAGGCTAAAAAGAGAAACGGATCATGTGAAAATCATGAGTCGATCATGGAAAATAATGTGTTCGTTGGCGCAGGATGAGAGGAGAAGCCGCATGTAAAACTTTTTCTCTTTTCTCAACTTTATTATTAGACTGGTATGTTGACATGCTCCTTGCTCCTAGTATATGATCATATCTTTTTTTATTATTATTTTAGTAAATACAGAATTTGTAGCAAAATACAGGCAGTTCAGGTCTAGCACCCCTTGTGGCCAAAGGTTACACAGTGTGCCTTTCAATTAATCAGGCAAAGCAACATTCAATTAATGCACTCTCTGTTGGGGGAAGAGAGAGCTTTCTGTGCAGAGATGGAGCAAGAGGCATATGATTGGATCTGGGTATGTTAACACGCAGTGAGATCGATGTTCTGCATCTAAACTCACAGACCATCTCTTAAAGTCTGCCCCTTGTTCAACTCTGCACATGCTCAGGCTGATCCCTGCTCACTCTAAATCCAAATATGTCAACCACAGAGGCAGACATTAAAAAACCAAACAGTAGAATTTGAATGTAGCAGACTGGTAGTCTGTTGAAAAAAAAAGAGTCTATTGTTAAACAGGGTGTAGGTAAAATCATACTACCTGCAGGGACATGGGGAAAGTGGATTGAAATAAAATACAGAAAAAACAAGTGAGAAAACCTGTTACCTGAAACCTAATAAATTTTGCATTCTGTATATTGTTCAGTAGAGGCAACATCTTAGTTAAAGGTATAGTAGTTGATTTTTTCCGGAAAATCAGGTAAGAAATTCTAATGTAATGAATTTGATAAATCAACTGTATAGAGAGTAGAGATGAAACCAAGTACTTGAAAAGGTTCATTGTAGATGTTCAGAGAAAGCTAAACATGAAGCTGTCACCGGGGCAGTGGAGAATAGAATTTGAGTTATACTGTATAGCTGCTACATATTAATCATTTAAGTGCATTCAGGGTGGTTTGAAGTGGTGTGTTTTAAAAATTAAATGCTGTTTTTCTTTCCCAACTGAGGATCTAGTGTGACAAATAAAGACAGCCCAAATAGTAGATCGTGTTGTCGCCATACTGAATAAACGGTAGAAAAAAACATGGAAGTATACGTACAGNCCATACTGAATAAACGGTAGAAAAAAACATGGAAGTATACGTACAGGATGTGAAATTACATTCTTACTGTCTTTATGGATGTGTGGTAAGTTTTCATTCAGTAAAATGCTGAGGACCTATTTGGATAGGAGACAATCAGAAATGATCTTTCTTTTTTTGTATGCAATAAATTGTTTTTTTTTTTACAGTTTGGGTTTAAAAGTGTTCCCATTAAACCACCAAGAAAAGTCTCTCACTCCAGGAAAGCATTTCTTTTACTCTGAAAAGCATCAAGTGCTGTAACACCTTTCTCAATAGTTCAAAATGCAAATGAAGCTGACAATGTGAAATCAGATATGAAGCAACCCCATCCAAACCATGCCTTTCCTCGCATCAATTCAGATTATATACTCTATATTATTTTCCAACATGAATAATTAACAGGACTTATAATGTATGTAGTTAAATCTGGTTCTAATTGTCAATAGCTTCTACAAGTTAGGTCACTATTAACAAAATCTTAATGTTAACAACTAGAAATATACCTTTATTTGTCAATGGTGGTGAAAGTTGGTACTCTATTGGATAAATGCTGCAAAATAATTTTGCTGATTCACTTAGTTTCTTGAAAATCTTGTAATTACAGCTATGTGGTCCATTTTGTTTCAGTCCAACTATTTTCACTTGCCTGTTTCTAAAAGGAATTCATTTCAAGATGATTCTCACCAGAATAGGACCACCCTTTGGTTTTCATGATCTTTTTCACTCAGTGTGATGTCAACTCGGATCATACTAGGCTTAGTTTTCTTTCCTATCTGCCCTGCCTCTTTTTCTAATGAAGTGCCTCTACTCGATTTAAACAAAAAAAAAAAAAAAAAAACTTGTTAAAATATGTGCATTTTGATTTTGAAGGTTACTGTACCTCCACCATTGGTTTCAGCCTTTTTTTGGAGAAGGAAACATAAGAAGAAAGGAAAGAAAGCAGGTGTAATTATGGTAAAAAAAAAAAAAAAAAAACAGTCTCATTGGAATCTGCTTTTTTTTCTACACCAAATTTTAAACACTGAATTTTTTTAACAACGTATTTTAAATACAGATTTTTTTAGCATTG
>NW_015150996.1:377091-378235 GCF_000732505.1 Cyprinodon variegatus | reverse complement strand
ACAGTCTCATTGGAATCTGCTTTTTTTTCTACACCAAATTTTAAACACTGAATTTTTTTAACAACGTATTTTAAATACAGATTTTTTTAGCATTGACTTTTAAACACTGAATTTTTTTACACATTGAATTCCTTACATTGGACTTTTATCTGGTGAAAATTCAGCTGCAAAAAAATTGCCTGCAAAAAAATTGAGCTGCAAAAAA
Source organism: Cyprinodon variegatus (assembly GCF_000732505.1). Lineage (NCBI taxonomy): Eukaryota > Metazoa > Chordata > Actinopteri > Cyprinodontiformes > Cyprinodontidae > Cyprinodon > Cyprinodon variegatus. The sequence goes on along the minus strand of NW_015150996.1, from coordinate 378,030 downwards.
TTAGATTGCAAATGTGTTAACCTTGTGGTGAACTCAAGCCAAAGCATTCTACATTTGATGCAGCCTACAGTAGCAGCTTCTAGCCAATAAAATTAGCTCATTTTGTTGAATTTTTTGCAAACAAATTTTTAGCAGGCAAATTTTTTGCAGGTGAATTTTGACCAGATAAAAAAATTCAGTGTAAGGAATTCAATGTGTAAGAAAACTCACTGTTTAAAATTCGGTGCTAAAATAATTTAGTGTTGTTACGGTGTTAAAAAGTGGAGCTTTTCTATGAATCAGAGACAATGCAACCAATCAGGGACTGGTGTAGGTAAAGCTTTTTTCACTTAAAATGGAATACAGAGAAAATAATGTTAGAAAATGTAGAAAAAAGAAATTCTCTTAAGAGATCTTTAGGTGAATTTAAAAAAAAGGTTTTAATTTAATCCTAGAAAAACTGCTCGTCCTCACTCACCTCCAGCACAGAGCCCAGTCTGTCACTGCCCCACATCGGTGCTTTCTGAGTGGGTAGATTTACGTTCCCCCAAATCTGAAAATCAGGGCTGAAATATGGATGAATCAATGTGGACTCTTTTTCAGAGCTTTATGTGCTTATCCAAAAAATGATGGTCTCCTCATGGTGATTCATATGTTTTTTATAAGGATCAATTTATCATTGGTCCGTGATGTTAAGTTTCACAGCGAAATCTTGAAGGAAATGACATGGCAGTGTTGGGCACGTTAGTTATAGTTACTAGTTACTTCTCCCAAAAAGTAACTGAGTTACTAACTGAGTAACTCCACAATAAAAGTAACTAGTTACTAGTAAAAGTAACTATTGCGTTACTTTTGCGTTTCTCGCCCCCGTAACCCTCACCACCCGGCCCCCACCTTCTCGCCGTGTGTTTCCAAAGCCACCTGAATACAGCGGATGACAAAGACAAGAACCTGCAGAGA
>NW_015150996.1:372022-376186 GCF_000732505.1 Cyprinodon variegatus | reverse complement strand
GGGGTGTCTGCAATGGTAACTGCGTTATAGTTACAGTCAAAGTAATTAGTTAGATTACTCGTTACTAAACGAGTTACTTTCAACGCCGTTAGTCCCATCACTGTGACATGGAGTTGTTAGGGGTAACAGCCGGTCAAAAGCAGAGTATCTAGGATATACTAAATATTGAACAATCATTCCACTCACTAAACATGTGAACATGCCCACTGTTATGTTCAATGCTACCACAGGAGTGACAAGTTATTTTATGCAATAAAAGGAAACGAGCGCAGCACCAACATCTAAATGGATGGCGATGTCATCAGCCCTGATTAAACATAATAAATCTTAAAAACTAAATCAGCACAAACAATAGTTTTACCTGTAGAAATAAAGTAGCACTGGAAAAAGTAGGCTAGATCATTTTGATTCAATTTATGGGGGGGTAGTTGACCTCTGGGTTAAATAAAAATAATCTTTACTATCTCTGAAACAACAGCAGCAAATGTGATCTTTTTTATTTACTTATTTATTTATTATTTTTTACAAACAACCATTTAAAATTCACAAACCTGCACTAAGTTATTTTCATGTCAGTGGGATGTCAGCTTCATGCAGCCGAAAGGCAGAGTCACTGGTGAGGACAGGTACAAAAGAGTGGCCATGTCATTAGTTTAAAAGTTTACTAATGCAATTTAGCACAACTCCAGTAAACATTTTGTTGTTAGAGATAATTCTGAAAAAAACAATTTATGGAGTTGATGGTACATCATCATTCGGATTCATACCCAATTAAAAAGCATCTCCAAAGCTCATTCTTCTACTGTGGCAACTCAGAAACCGTGCTCTGTAAAATAAAAACTAGATGTATTTTGAAAGGAACTGGTTGGACTGTCACTTAACGATCACCCAAACCAGTCAGTCAAAGCCGAGTCCCCTCCGGCATTAAACAGTGGCTTTGTGCTATACAAGGGTAGACGGTTAAGAGAGGAATGAAGAAATACAGGGTATAAATACTAGAAAAAGAGAGGGGTGAGATACATCCAAAAATAAAGAAAGGAAAAGGAGTTAATGAGTAGAATGATGTTCGTTCAGTTGCTGTGACAACCCAGCAGCTCATTGCTTCAAACCACAGGCCTGCGCATCTAATGAACTCAGGCACACAGGAGAAACAGTATATAAAGTCAAAGTATATCTCCTCAAGCTATTATCTCTGGCATGAATAGTACAGCCATCCAAAAAGCATTCCAATAAAGTCCTCGGAGAACAAACATGGCAAACCCATATGCCTCTGTGCCTGTGCTGAAAGATATGAAACAGGTAAGCTAATATAGGGAAGTGAAGCCAAAGCTTTTAACTAAACCAATAAGGACCTCGTTGATGTGACTGTGCCAGAAACACTAAAATGAAGGATTTAGCAGGGGGTTAGGAGTGTGGTGAAGATCCAGTTTAAGGATAGAAAAACACCTCTGAAATTCAGCAGATCTTCATAGTGCTCAAACATCCGTCTGTAAAAATCAGACTGTAGAGTAAACAGAGCTTTATTATAGGTGCCAATATGACCAAATTTAATGTAGTATAGAGTGAGAAGCCCTGTTGCTGCTTTTCTAGTCCCATAGGTGTTTGCTGGGGTGGCAGTAAAGTAGGATGTAGAAGTTTTCCCTGCAACAATAGGAATGCAAGTTCAGTCCCAGTGTCACTTGTATATATAATGTTAGCCATCATTTGTCATGCATGATCAAATATAGAGTAAAGATCTATGGAGTATCCTGACTTAAAAGGGGTCATAAAAGGATTTAACTTTCAATGAAAGTTGGTGGGGTGACTTGGGTGGGGGCTGATGGACCTACAGTTACTCAACCCAAATGCTTTCATTAGGTTTTTGTATTTTCTAAAAATCAGCTCAAACATATATTTATTGAATGTTTTCCTATTGTTCCGAACACAAGGGAACCAAAATACATTGACATTTATCTTTATAGATGCTGGAGAGATACTTTTTAGTACATTACACATATAGGGTCCAAAAACATTACTGTATAAAAAATAACAAATAACAGCCGATTCCGATGCCAAAATCGATAGATAATGCATCCTTAGAAGTACAATTTCAATTCTATGCATCCTGAAAAATATGGATATGCTGCATTTTAATATAGCATAGCATATTTTTTTCTTGTAAACTCTCTGGTAAACTTGGAGATATATTTTATTGCATGTTGCATATTCCAGTAAATCTGTTTCACCTTTAAATCTGCAGCTCTCCCTACTTCACTCTGTGCTAAAAGATTTATGAACCTCTTTACTAATATAATGATGCCAGAAAAAACATTTCAAGATCTGTAGAAGCTCTGCAGTCTGATTCTGTCTGTACAATAAAAAAAAACATGTTAATTTTAACCTGTAACTGGGAGTCATGGTCCTCTGAGAAGCCAAGCTTTTTTTAACTAGTAAAGAAGAACAAACTTTGTTTTTTTCAAGCTTCTTGCATAATATTACTAACTTGTATAAACTTACAATCTGTTGTGATTTCTAGCTAAAAAAAATTGGCATCTCTAATTTTTTTCAACCAAGCCGTCTCATAACTTTTACTTAAACATCGAAGTAGCTGCTGGTTAAATTCACTGAGAGCTGCCGTCTGTGTCTCCTCCAACCATGTAGCTACGTTGAAAGCAGTGAAGTGTGACCGCAAATCAGGTGTCTCAAAGCAACAGATCCGATGATGTTACATCGAGAGGCGGGACACGGGAGCAGCGGGAGAGAGGAAAAAAAACACCTGATAGATAGCTGCACCCAAATCTGTTACCTTTGGCTAAAGTAAATGAGCAGAAAGATGAAAAAAGCAGAAATTATTAGAGGGGACATGTCCACACCAGTCCTTCATAAAGTTAGGCCATATACAGTAGTAGCCATTCAAAATATCCCTCCTTTCCATGATGGATCCTTGGCTGGTCCCCATAAATTCCTTTTTAAACATCAGCCTTTGGACTAAAATATTCTTTCTGTCATGATTTGTGGACATTAGGATCTAAAGAGAAGCATCATCTCCTTGTCAGACCCTGTAATTCAGTGAAAGGGTGGAGTCAAAGAAAAAAAATATGTAAGATGGGATCACTCCAGTGGCTGGAAGTTGGAGGGGATTTCATTGGGAGTTGGACGGAATTGGGCTGGCGTTTGACTGAGAAGGGACATTTTGAATGGCTACTACTGTAATTACAGGTCATTTTTGGTCAGTGACAGAAGTCATCTCGTGAAAAACTAGTGAACATTACGAAATAAATAAATTACGAAATAAATAAATTCCATCCTGTCAATCGATACGAGCCTGCTTTTAGTCTTACATTGTTATTTTTTTCTTTCTTACAGGTTTATTTGATTGTTTTAAAACTAATTTAACATCTATTAAGAGGAAGTTGGACTCGTCCAGTGGAATATAAGCCTTTTTTTAGATGAATATGACTGGATTTGAGTCAGATCGTTTTATGGTTACGTATGAATAAATGGAATGCAAATGTTACCAGATACACTAAAAGCCGACCATACTTGGTAAAGGTGAAGTCTTTTACTCAGTCAAGCCTCTGTCACACCTTGACGATTTAGACCAGCATATGCCTTAACGTACAAAAAATCTGGCAAAAACACTGGCATATGTTGGATAAGTTATGGGCCGGTTTTGTATGTGTTTTGTAAGTTATGAGCAGGCAGAAACACGCTGGCACACTATGACGAGTACGTCAGCATATGCTTATATGCATACATAATTTACAGGGAAGTTTTCGGATAGTTGACATGCGTTAATTGTAAGTTACTCATGTCATGGTGTCTAGCTTATCCAAAACCTCTGAGTAACTTGTGCATAACTTACGTGTACCTTATCAAGAACTTCTCTCCAACGCATCTCAACGTATCTGACGTATTCCAGACGAGCGCTGAACATGTTTCTAACTTCCAGCTACTGTATAATGGCGTATTGGCAGCGTTTTGGTATAAAGGGGGTTCACAGGAGTTGTCCTCCAGACTTCATCCCAACCATAGGGTGAGCCAAAAGGTGAGGATGATGGATCATCCCTGCATTCACGCCCACCGCCAACAAACCTTCTAGCGGACATGACGCTGAATGTGCTGCGACTGCAAACCGTCTTTCTTTGTTTCTTTTCTTTTTATTTATTTATTTCTTTTGGATGG
>NW_015150996.1:369764-370932 GCF_000732505.1 Cyprinodon variegatus | reverse complement strand
TTTTATCTCATTTTATGGATTCACTTTTAATCTTTAATCCTTTGTGTTGCCTCTATCCTGTTGCAGCTTACTTCTGTTTTCTTTATTTTTCACATGTACGGCACTAAATTGTTTTGCCAATGAAATATATGATCTAAATAAACTTGTATTGCCTTTATAAATATATTTTAATCTTGTTTCTCTTTACACTGAGGGCAGCATGCCTACTGTCACCTAAAATGATCTCGGAAGGTCACAGCTGCAAGGACACTGTGTCTGGATGGAGATGGGAGCGTCTCTGTGTGTATTTGTTGCTGCACAAAATGCTTTAGAGAAATCTTTCTCCCCAGGGCCCAGTGAATGGCTTGAGGGCTCCGGTTGACAACACTGATAACCAACATCAGCTGCACAGCCAATAAACCCAAAGCATTATGCAGGCACATAAACACACACACACAGTTGGATGCCCAGATTCAGGCACAGTGTGTGAATTTCGAAGAGGTGGAGGGAGAAACAGATGTCATGCTGAAGCTGGGAGGATCCTCATGCTGAGTCCTCTAGGCAAACACACACAGAAACAAACAGAAGAGCTCTGCAGAGAACAGAAACTCTCAGACTCCGTCTCCCCTTTGATGTCAGGCCAACATGTGGCAGAAAGACAAAGGAGGAATCTGTGTGATTCAGAAAAACAAAGAAAGACCTGCTCGGCAAACTCAACGAACCAAAGTGCTGCTAGAGGAGAGGAATATATGCTATTTAGAAAACATGGCTGACACATATAGGAGGCCACTTGATCATGTTGATCATTGATCCATGCTCAGTTTGTATGTGATACCAACTATATAAAACATGTTCCATCACTTACCTTCCTTAGTAGGTTGCAGATCCTCTCAATGTTTCGCAGTCTCTCTCTCTGCAAAAACAACAGTACGGATGTTAAGATTCGCTTTCACTTGATGTTATTGAGCTACAGAAACAAAAAAAAAAGGCAAGTGATATATCTACCATGTAAAGAAACCTTACAGAAGGCTGGTTGTCATTTATTAACCAAAAATCACCAAAAAAAAACACCATATTTTACCAATAAAAATAACCAGAAAACGTACACTGAATGTAAAATGCAATAAGACTCCGTAATATTAAATCAGCAAAGGAAACATTTTCAGATACAGAAGAAATGATGTAGTGT
>NW_015150996.1:362439-367871 GCF_000732505.1 Cyprinodon variegatus | reverse complement strand
CAAACCTTCTAGCGGACATGACGCTGAATGTGCTGCGACTGCAAACCGTCTTTCTTTGTTTCTTTTCTTTTTATTTATTTATTTCTTTTGGATGGACATCTTTTTATGCAGACCTGATGCTTAGTAATGCCCATGGAATGATGCTTCTGCATCATTTCATAGGCATTTGGCTGCCGTGCATTATGCATAAGTTAGGCTGTCGTTGGACATACGCTCTGGACCCCTTATGAATATTCTATTTATACGTCCAAAATAAAAAAAAATACATAGAAAGTTCAGGATATGTCAGCGTTTTAGGAGATTCTGGGATGTCAGGCATACGCTGGCTATATTGGCAAGTTGTTTTCTCATCCGCAATGAAGCTGGGAAAGATGTTTTGTAGCTCTTTAAGGTCAAAAGACATACTAACTTCTCTTTGTAGAATCCATCATAAAAATCAGCTAAAATTGTGCATTGAAGAGTTCAAGGACAGTACAAGACTTTTTTTTCATCTGTGTATAGTTCAGTCCCTTTTCTTCATTCAGGGCTTACCAAAATAGTTATCATTCACTTGATGGATTTTCTAAAAATCTCTTTAATTCATCACCGAATCCCGATAAAATAAATTTAGTTTTGTGGCTACTATGCAAAACGTTAAAATTTAACCTTGCACCGGCTCTCAATTTAATATTATAGAGCTTATGTGAATTTTTCTTTCAAATTATATTGATGTTCACTGATTCTTCATTTTTTCCCACTAAAAAAAAAGGAACTACACATTAAGTGTACAAAAATCCCATGTAGCGTTCCATCTTAGGGCCCCTCCTATCCAGTATCTACTCTGCAGAAACAGAGTAGATGTAAACAAGAATAAGTTTTTTCTTTCAATTGTTATGCTCCCCTTATCTTAAATAAACCCCCAGACAACTGCGGAAGTACTAAAACCCTCAGTAGCTGTAAATAAAGATTAAAAACATTTGTTTTGAGTGGCCTTTGAGCTATCAAATCATTTAAATTAGGTTTTCAGGCCAACTTCTCTTTTTTTCTTTATCAGTCGTTTTATCTCATTTTATGGATTCACTTTTAATCTTTAATCCTTTGTGTTGCCTCTATCCTGTTGCAGCTTACTTCTGTTTTCTTTATTTTTCACATNCACCATATTTTACCAATAAAAATAACCAGAAAACGTACACTGAATGTAAAATGCAATAAGACTCTGTAATATTGAATCAGAACACATTTCATAAATGGAAACATGAAAAAAAAAATGCAATTCAGAAAAAAAAGTTGAAATTTTAAATTAAAAAAGGTTTAGAGAGCAACTTTGCTGAGATTTTCAGATTTTGTTTTCTTAAATATATCATTAAAACAATTAAAAAATTTGAGAAAACAGCAAAGTTGACCTCTTATTAATTTTTTGATTAAAACTTTTTTCAAATGTTTTGTTTCTGGATGCATTTTTTTTCTTATTCTATGTAAGATTTTTTTTTTCATTTAAACAATGTGTTCTTTGTGTTGGGATCTGGAGGCTTTGTCCACCTTCTCCACCAGAGGGCGCACCTGTCTTCCATCTGCCCATCAAGGAAGCCCTATTTAAGGAGGAGGAGGCTGACACTTCCCTGCCAGAGTGTTTGCCAGTAATGGTAGAGCGAGACTTGAGCCAAACAACCAGATCTGTATCTCTGATTTTTGTGAACCTGCCTGACCCTGTTTCTCTCTGCCTCACAGATCGAGTCCTGTCTAAAAACTTGAAATCCTGGAGATTTATCTCTGTCTGGAATCTGCCTGCCTGCACTCAGTTAAGCCTCTGCCTTTGTCCTCAGCCCTCTGCTTGCCGACTAGCATCTGGACCCTCAAGGTTTCCCCCCCTGCATCTCAGTTCCACCTTTGAGCAGGTATTTTCCCCGTCATCTGTAAAACTGCAGTTTACCTGGATAAACCCTAACTCCTCTGTCCTCCTCAGTGGCGTTCCTCCCGTGACCTGTCTGCCGAGCCAGGAACCTGTTCACAATACTGTAAATTTGTAAATAAACCTTTGAACTTTTTCTCTGTTTCACGAGTGTTTCTGCATGTGGGTTAGACGCCTAGAACCCAACATGACACTTTGCTTGTAACAATAATAGAACAAAATTCCCCTCATATATTTCTGCCTTTAACTACATCCCTAAACCTAACATTTAATTTGAAATTTTAATAGTTTTATTTTATATCAAAGTATTCTGGTCCAAGGCCAGGTTAATTCTGGTTAAGATAGGGGGAAAAAAACGACAATATGACAGACTTCTGAAGTAGAGCTAAACCAATAAAAGCTAAAACTGACAGACATAAATGTAAAATAAATAAATCAGTATGGGGTTGGTTATAGGTATTTGAAAATGCTTAAACTAATACGTTGGAAATAAAGAGAAATAAATATTGAACAGAACTAAATTATAAAATACTACTATAAACATTGGTTTCAAAAAGTTTGTATTGAAAAATTATCATTTGGAAAAACTGTTTCTTCTGCCCAAATGAATGATTTTGTGATTTAATTTTGAAAAATTTTAATTGTTTTTCTAATAAAAAAGCATTTGCACATAGTCTCTGATTAGATCATTTTAAGTCAGAAGTTATGAGCTTGAGTAGCCATTTTACCAAGTAGGCTACTTTTTTAGTCTTTCTACTTTTGCTTGAGTAATAAAATATTAAAGCAGTGCTACTCATACTTAAGTACATTTTTTGGCTAGTCTACCCACCTCTGTCCATAGGTGAAAAATAAAATAAGTGATGCAGAATTTTTGAAGTAATAATGGTTTTATGTAATTTTAATAATTGAACGTAATTGATCTAACATTGGAGAAATGTANGCTACTTTTTTAGTCGTTGTACTTTTGCTTGAGTAATAAAATATTAAAGCAGTGCTACTCATACTTAAGTACATTTTTTGGCTAGTCTACCCACCTCTGTCCATAGGTGAAAAATAAAATAAGTGATGCAGAATTTTTGAAGTAATAATGGTTTTATGTAATTTTAATAATTGAACGTAATTGATCTAACATTGGAGAAATGTACCTCTGCATTTAACCCTTTATAGAGCCAGTTAGTGTTTTTGATTACTTGCCTTACAAATGGAGTCCCCCCATCCCTCAGTGAGGTCTAGAAACACAAGATCTATATCCAGGCATTCAGCAAAGATACTGCTACATGGCTGTACATCTTATTTTGGCATTTGACCAATTAGATGAGCTAATCGAAAGGTTAAACAGAAAAGCTCAAAAGATAATAAGCCTAGTTAACAATTATATTTAGGTTTATAAACTAATAAGTGTAAGTGCCAGTATCACCATTATTGCCTCTAAGGCTATGTTGGACCAAAGAAAATGTGTGTCTTTCACTCTGTGTGTTTTTCATGAATTTCATATAAAAGCATTTTGGTTACCCAGGTAACACCAGGTATTACAGGAGGTTTAAGGTATTACAGGAGACAATCCCGCCCTTTAACGACCGACCTTCAGAATCATAGACAGGTTTAAGATATTACAGGCTAACAATGGAACCAAACGACCCACTCGTCGGTTTCAATTTGCATGTTTCCAAGCAATACAAGGCCTAGACTCAAACTCACTGCAGATCCAGACATTTGAATTGAGAAAGCTGCCTGGAGGGGAAGCAAAACGTCTTCAAATCTTGGAAACCACATCCAGTGGATTGTTTTTTAAACTTTTACGGAATGACTATGACCTGGATATCTGAGAATCTTCATCAGCAAGTATTTGGGTTAATTTTCTAAATATATTCAGGCAGGTTGGCGTTTCTTATTACATTGACATTTATTTTAGCAATCAAAATATCTGTATTTTTTAATGTTACAAAGGTAATAAGGTCTTGTTCTGGATTCCAATAACACTATTGGCTTGAAATGTTGATTTTCAAAGTATTTCACTGAGTGCCCTATAAAGGGTTAACCCATCCCCTTGGGGAGCAGTGGGCTGCCATTGCGCGGCACACAGGGAGCAGTGTGGGGTTAAGGGTCTTGCTCAGGGACAGAGTGGCAGTCTGTAGTAGTGGGGATCGAACTCAGAACCTCAGGATTCCAAGCTCTATACCCTAGCCACTAGGCCACCAATCAAAAACACCAAGTTTTCAGTTAATAGGAGAATGACAACATTCTGTATTCAGACCATGTTCTACATGCTGTGGATCCCTTTGATTACCAAAGATACAATAAAGGCAGACTACAAAAACTCTGGTATAGCTAAAGTTTTTGACTCCAAAACTGTGGCCCATTGGATTATGAATATACTGAACTGTGCAATCTGCTAAGAACCTTGATTCAGCATCATGTAAACATTTAAAACCCTCTACATAGCAACATTTAGCAGCCATCCTCAGGCAGCTACTGCAGCAGCTGTTCTATGCAGTTACCATATTTGAATACATAAGTGTTCTCTTCTTGTGTACTAAGGTGTAAAATGCTCAAATCAGCATTTGCCATAGTGCTGCTGTGAACAGGCACCATTTTACAAGAGCTTTTAACACACTAAAATATTAACTAATTCCTACTGATGATGCAAACTGAATTTTGAGTGGCAGTGCTATGTGTTTTTCAGGCAACCATGCATAACTCTGCCACCTTATAAATCATATATTGATTCTAGCATAAGTCTTTTGATGCATGTAGATGGATTGTTACACTTAGTCTGTGCCTCTCCTCATCATAAACCAACAGAGCGTCCAGGAGAAACATGTGAGACCAAGCAGAATATCAAAGGCACCATGTCTAAAGCTGAATTGAATTGAAGCAACACAAGAAAATAGGATTAAAATGCAGAAAATTAAACTGCTAAAATAATTAGGCAGAGAGCTCTGTATGAATATAGGATTTAGGAGTTTTTCTTCTGTGAGATTTCTTTTTTCTCCATTTCTTATCCTTACCATCCAAGGCTCTGCTAAAATTTATATGGAGAGACAGTAGCATATCATTAATAATCATTAAAGACTTCAATAATTTGTGAAGAATGTGAATTTATTTTTAAGATGTTATTTATATGCAAAGTACACTTTGTTGTCAAAGTGTACTTTGCTCGTCCATCTAAACGATTTAAATCCGGCATTCCAATGACATATATGGCCACAGCTTTATAATATCAGGCAACTTTACATGCAGACTGCTTCTACAGATCTATTTGTGAAAACAGTAAGTTAATTTAGCTGCAAAATAAGTGCCCACGGTAGAAAAGCTAATCAGACTGAGAGGTAACAAGCAAGGAGAAAGTAAAAAATAAGAGAGGAAAGGCTAAGTGGTTTGGAAATTAAAGTTCTAATAAAGTTCAAATTCCAAGATCACATTTTATGCATGCATCTCTAAGCCCATGTCTAAGACTCATTAATGCCTTGTCCGACCAGTCCTATGTCAAAATATGTATGTACAAATGTATGTATATATGTATGTACAAATGTATGTATATATG
>NW_015150996.1:354619-361468 GCF_000732505.1 Cyprinodon variegatus | reverse complement strand
TTCCATTGGGACTAAGTAGCACTAAATTGGTGACTTAGCAACGACACTTTCAAGGAACGCTATGGACAGCGGAAACGTCATACATTTTTTATTTAGAGGAGGAAAGCGGGGATGTTGTGTAAGATGACGCCAGGGCGGCAGGGTAGGGTTACTCAAACCTACTCACACAGACCAGTATCTTCTTTTTGAATCACACAACCCACTGGAACACAAACTCTCAGTCATCAAAACCTTACAACACTGGGCAGAACATGTCCCTACTAAAACAGAAGGGAAGCACAAAGAACAGAAACACATATAAGATGCTCTTCAAACTTGTGGATACCCAAACTGGGCGTTTATCAAATCAGCAAGAAAATCCAAAAGACACGCAGCAGAACATAATGGTGAGAAGATTAAAAGCAAAAACATCACAATCCCTTATGTTGTCGGAGTCTCTGAAAAACTCAAGAGGATTTTCTCCAAACACAAAATCTCAGTACATTTCAAACCAAAGAAGACCCTTAAACAGAGACTAGTGCATCCTAAAGATAAAACCCCCAGACCCAATATGAGCGGAGTGGTGTCTGCAGTTCAGTGCAGCAAGGAATGCTCTGATCTTTATATTGGAGAAACCAAACAACCTCTCCACAGACGCATGGCCCAACACAGAAGAGCGGCCTCCTCTGGACAAGACTCCCCAGTACACCTACACCTTGTGGACAAAGGACATTCTTTTGAGGAACAGAATGTTCACATTCCGGATAAAGAAAATAGGTGGTTTGAGAGGGGCGTGAAGGAATATTAAGAAAGACCAACCTTGAACAGAGGTGGTGGACTCAGATTCCAGCTTCCAAAAACGTACAATTCAGTTATTGAGTTGATTCCTTCAAGGTATCACCACAACCCCGACCACATCACAGAGGAACAAAGTACCTCTTCTCTTCAGCCACGTAAACAATCCCCCCTTTAATGACCAACCTTTCACAATCATAGACAGGTTTCAGGTATTAAAGGTGACAATCTCCCTTTAATGACAATCCCCCCTTTAACGACCGACGTTGCACAATCATAGACAGGTTTCAGATATTACAGGCTAACAATGGAACTAAATGAACTGCTCGTCATTTTTAATTTGCATGTTTCCAAGCAATACAAGGCCTTGTCCACATAAAGCCTCAAACTCAATGCGAATCCAGACATTTTGAATTGAGAAAGCTTCCTGGAGGGGAAGCGAAACGTCTTCCAACTTTAGAAACCAAGTCCAGTGGATTGTTTTTTAACTTTTACGGAATTAGCATCAAGACTGAAGAAAGGTCTATGAAACAACTTTCCCCAGAGTAAGCCAACTGGCAAAACACTATATTTTATACTATATTTTCACATCTAAAAGAGCATGTTTGAAACCAGATAATGTAGACCTGCTTGTATTATTTGTCAGAAACCTCTAAAGCACAAGCATAACTTTCTGAAGGACTGGTGTGAGCATGTCTCCACCAACTTTGGCCTGGCGGGGACATAATCCCCACCAATTATTTCTGCTTCTTTTCCCCTTTCCGCTCATTTACTTTACCCAACAGTAACTCGGGTTGGGTGCTGCTGCCTGTGTTCAAAGCAGTTTTGGTCAGTGTTTTTTTCTTTTTTGCTCTCTCCCTCTGCTCCTGCATCCCTCATATCAGTATAACATCGTCGGATCTGTCCCTTTAACGATTTGAAGTCGTTAAAGGGACAGATTAGCAAAAGTTAGGAGACAGCTTGGTTAAAAAAAAATTGAGATACCACAAAAAAATCTGTTCGATAGACATATGGCTTTTATAGCAAAAAACGGGCAGCAGGTTGATGACTCACCATTACGGGTAGAAATTACCACTTATCTTATTGGACAGATAATCAGACTGCAGACCCTCTAGATATCCTGAACCTGAGCTTCTCTGACATCATTTTATTAGTAGACAGGTTCATAAATCTGTTTTTAAGCAGAGTATAGAAACACACGTAGGGACAGCTGCAGATTTAAAGGTGAAACAGATTTACTGGGATATGTAACATGCAATAAAATATATCTCCAAGTTTAACAGAAAAGTTTACAAAAAATATTGCTATGCTATATTTAAACTGCAACTCATCTTTTTGCCTTGTAATCTAGCAAGACTCAGAAATAGCTGTGCCAGCCACCCCAGAGACTGATGCAGAGTCAGACTGACACATGGGACAGACCTAAAACTGAAATATAAACCTACAGTACAAGAATTAAAGTACAAAAAAACATTAGAATATTTGAGTAAAAATCAGTTAATCAATAATTTTTGAAATATAACTTAAAATACATAGACTTCAGCTGTCAACAATATGTGGTAAACAATTCTAAATTAGATGCCAACAGCGATATATTGTGTACAGTATGTAAACAATTTCAATGATTTCCATCCATCCATCCATCCATCCATCCATCCATCCATCCATCGGATTTTGTATTTGCACACTATTGTGTTAGTTTTCAGAATTAGCAGTTTTTCATATTTTACCATGTGTACGGATAGATGGATAAAAATAATTAAAATTGTGTACGTACTGAACATGATGTACCGATGTTTGACCTCAGTATCGGCCTTTGTTAGTCATTTTTTATACATACGTACATTTTTTGAGCCTTTTAAACTGAAAAAAAAATGCCCTAAAAGGTATCTTTCTAACTATCTATAAATATAGATATCAGTGTATTTTGGTACTCTTGCATCCTCAACAGTTGGAAGGAACTAATAATTACAGTACATGTTTGGGCTCATTTTTAAAAAAAATTCAAAAACCTAATGAAAGCATTCGTGTCGAGTACCTGTACAGTAGGTCCATCAGCCACCACCCTTAGAGTATCCCTGGCAACTTTTATCACAAATGTCCATCCTTGTTCTAGTGTTTCAGTGTTCTAGAACATCCCCAAAGTCAGTCCTCCAGGGCCGCTGTCTTGCCAGTTTTAGAGGTCTCTCTGCTTTAGTACAGCTGATTCTCATGATTGAAGTTCAGCAAAAGCCTGCTAATCAATGATCAATGTAAATCAGTCGTACTGGAGCAGAGAAACATCTAAAACCTGCAGGACAGCTGCCCTCAAGGACCAACTTTTGGAATGCTTGCTCTACAGAAACTGAAAAGAGTCATACCTTAGAAGTTTTTTTCAAGGTAAAATGCTTCTTTAAGTGTTGTGTCTCAGTTAAAACCGTCCAAAGGACGGCTATCCCATACAGTAAGGGGCTACTGTATTGTAATGTCCCTCTGCTTTAGGGGGGACTTTGTCTGCCTCTTCACTTTCCAGTTTAAACTCTTGCTAAAACATAAAGGACTGGATTCCAAAAGGCTCAGCACAGGATAGCTTCTCTCTCATGTATGTGTGATTGCTGAGATTTTGTTATTGTTTTGTAGTTTATCGATGTATCGGCTGGGCCAGCCCCATATAGCTCTATTCATGCTGCGACCAATCAGTGCACACTATATTAACATAAATGAAGAGCACTTAACACACTGATGTGTTTCCTGGACGGGGCCGCCGTTTACAGTTTCTTTTTATTTCTCTGCTTCTGTCTCCTTAAACCCCAGTCAGCCTCGGAAGATGGCCGCTCACACTGAGCCTGGTTCTGCTGGTTGTTCCTGTTAAAAGGGAGTTTTTCCTCTCCACTGTCGCTACAAGCATGCTTAGAGTGAGGGATTGTATTCAAGTAGATGAGTCGAGTCAATCAACTGGTTTTCCTTAGATGGAAACCTTTTAATCTATTTGACTGTATGATCTAGTGAACTGTAAAGTACCTTGAGAAGACATGTGTTGTGAATTGGTGCTATTTAAATAAACTGAATTAAATTGAGAATACTGTATACTTGCAACATACATATTAAAGCTCTGTACTTATTTTTTGCAACGTGTTATGTTTTTTTTTTTTTTCTCGCACACTGTTTACTTTTGATCACTGCTGCATTTCATGGAATGAAAATGTTCCTTTACTGTCAGGAAAGCTGTACTAGGCAAAATGTTGCTTTGTATACACAAAAATACAATAAAAGTTGTCTAAGTCTAAGTAAACTTAATGGAGCTTTCAGATTGGCTTGTGAACAGTGCGTAAAATGCACACATGCTCAGGGAGAACAGGCAAACTCCATGCAGAAAGACCCCGGGCCGGGAATCAAACCTGGAACCTTCTCGTTGCAAGGCAGCAGTGCTACCCACTGTGACAAGGTAGATATTGTTATATCAAAACTCCAAAATCTTTAGTTCCATTGGGTCCATTGGTTAGTCTCACCTGCCTTAAAGAGAGTAGGAGGAGTAAGTCAGTGTATGCTGTGGATGTTGGTAGTTTGATCCGAACCTGAACAACAGAGGTCCTTACAACAGAACAAAGAGAACAGCCCAAACGTTAGCAGCTCAATTATTTTATGCCGCACTTGCAAGTTTGAAAAATGCCTATATCGGTGCCTTTAGGGAAAAAAATTAGAGGCACCAATGTTGCAAAATCTTAGAATACAAGCTTGCTGTCAAGAGTCTCTGGAGAAATTTTCCTTTGTGTCTTTTCCACAGTCGAGTAAACATGTGGTCATAATTTCACAATGGCATACATCAATATATCCAGGCGCTGCTATGGGATGATCGGCAACACAAAACAAATAAAAGGTCAGTCAGGGGACAAAAATGTAATTCATTGCAGAGAATTTTGGATTCTCAGAGGATGGAATAGGAAATGTTTTGTTTTTGAAAGTGCTGAACACTGTCCCTTCACTTTGACATATGACATAGATTTGAAAAGGCAGTTATTTCCTTGTCAAATGCTTTATTGTGCCATATACTGTTTCATGCCTCAAGGATTTAAGCAGTTCTCTTGTGCACAATACCGTGTCCTGTTGCTTTCACTTCTTGGGTTTATTGAAAGACATGAAAAATCCCTTTGGATCAATCACAGTTGTCACAAAAAAATAATGTTTTGTTAACCCTGTAATACCAAGCGTATTGCATTTGATACATGAGTTTTTGAGGCCTCTACATTATCTGTGTGATACTTTTGCCTCTTGCAGATCCTTATGTTTGCAAATAGGCCCATTTGATGAAAAGAAAATTTATAATGACTTGCAGGAAAATGTCTAAAACAATTCAGCTCATAAATATGTTATTAATCCCAAAGGAAATTCAAGGGTGTTGTAAAGTATCCGAATTCAAGCTCCTATGAGCAAAATTATATCCGTACTGTACGTCTTTTTCAGGTGTCATAATGTTGTATTAAAAATGTAACAAACATTTTAGGGTTAAAATATTTTCATCTAAACAAGCTGACAATGTGCTCAAGTGAAATATAGGAAGTCATCCACATTAATATTTGCAACAGTCTCTAAATTAGTTTGAAACCTTATTTAGGTTTTCTAAATAGTAGGGATGCAAGCTATAGATAAATCAATTTATCACAAGTTGTTTTATTGTATCATTCGACTAATCATTGTTTAATAAGCAGGGGAAAAAAAGACCTGTCTCTTTTTGTATCCAGATCTTCTACTTTAGGAATTGCTTCATATCCTCCCTTGTTAACGTTTAGGGTTAACAGTTGTGTTCAAGTAACTAAATATGCTTAAGTAGATGCAAGAGATCTATGCAGTAATTATTCTCTATGTAATTTTTTCATAATATGCTGAAAAGTAGTCATCTTTTCTTTTTTTTTTTTACAATTTATTGCCAAAGCTGTATTAAATACCAACTCAGTAAACAATAGATTTAAACATAGATTTGGATTGAGAATACTGCATATAACAGGGACCTGTTAGGTTACTAAATAGAAAAAATATGAATAAAATATGTGAAACAATTAGAATTTCTAATGGTAAATGGCCTGTAGTTAATAAATACAGATAAACAGAAAAAAATAATTCTTAAGGACCTCAATTGTTTGGATGTTGCACAGTTGTGTTTGTCATATTGAGACAAATAGGAGGAACCACCTTCAAAATACTGCTAAAAAATGGCAACAGTCAAGCAAAGAATTTGGTGCAGAGACATTAGATTGACCTTCATCTATCCAGGCAAACCAATTAAAGAGCAAATTTAAATGAACTGCCTGGTAATTGCGTCAACAATAAAGCCCCGATGAAGCCATGGTGGAGAATGTCCATCATGTTAACTGCTGTGAAATCAATTTCCCATTAAAGACTGGAAGATAAGCTGAGAAGACAGCCATGAACCATCAGAGGATACGCAATGATCAGCTGTGATTGTATCCTTGCAGCACTAATAACGCTCTTCCAAACTTATACCCTGAGGATTTAAGTGGAAAATAAATCCCTGCAGTTTTTTTTAAACCACTGGTGCTTCAGGCTGTAGCCTCATCCTTTCACATGATATTTCTCAGAGAAGGAACATGCCTTTATTAAATAAAAATAGAACAGATATCACACTGCAGACACAATGCATTGATAACAAGCATTATCAGAAGTATCGGCTCACCTTTTTGAATCATTGAATTCAGGTTTTCCAGTTTTCCATGTTCACAGGCCTAAGGAATTCAGAAACGTATGCCGACTGCTTTTACTAACATTGATGAGAATGAGGATTGTTTGTAAGAGCTAAAACAATATAATTTTCATATTAGGATGTTAAATATTCCACAGTCGCATGTGGAACATTTAAAGTCATAAAGAGGAGAAAAATTGGAAAAATTTATCAAAAGATTTTACAGTAAGATATCAGAATTTAAAACTTACTGTCACGGTTTGTTTGGAGGTTTTTATTAGGACCCAAGTGCAGAGGCTGACAGGCAGAGGTGAGCTCTTAAAGGAATAGTACACCCAAAACATGATTAGCCTTCATTTTCTACTCACCCCCATGCTGAACAACACTCTGGAGTACTTTTT
>NW_015150996.1:352334-354452 GCF_000732505.1 Cyprinodon variegatus | reverse complement strand
AAAAAGTACTCCAGAGTGTTGTTCAGCATGGGGGTGAGTAGAAAATGAAGGCTAATCATGTTTTGGGTGTACTATTCCTTTAAAAGGTTTAATTAAAGATCAGGCAGCAAAAACAGGAATCCAAAAATCCTACATAAAAATCAAACACAAACCAGAACCATGGAGACATCAAGGGAAAACCATCAAGGAGCCAGGGTATTTATGGCTGACTGAACAAAGGTAGGACTAATGAGCTAATAAGGAGCAGGTGTGAGCAGAGCTGGTGAGGAAGCCAAGGGAAAAGAACACAAGGAGGCAGCAGAGGACAGACAGAAAAACCTAAGCAACTTAAATGAATCCAGACACCGATAAAGCTAGAAAACAAGGAAAAACCTGGCTAAACTTGAAACTGAAAACTTAGAGAAAAACAACAGAACCAAGATCGTTACACTTAGAAATAAATTAAAATAAAATTATATGAATAATAATTTGTAAAAATAGAATCTGCAAACAACAGATGTACTTTCTGTTACTAAGACATTTTTCTGAGGTTTCATTTCTGGAATGTCTTTTTTACAAATGAATAAAATTTGTTTTTTTGTTTGTCTGTTTTTACACACAAAAAAAGAGCAAAATGACTCCATACAGCAGAGTCAACAGCTGAAGACTTCTAAACAGCATGTGCCCTTTAGAAGAGCTTAAGGAAACAGATCTACTATCTTGTTTGTCTCTGCCAATGTTAGGGAAGAAGTTGTGCTCTTCGCATAATGAGATTCTGGGCATCTGTAACTGAGTGATTATCTGACTGTCTGCATTTTGTCATGTGGAAATATAATCAATATTTTTGGAGCCAGATTGGTGCCTAGATTATTACAAGTAATGCGTCTCATTTATTTATTTTTCTGGATTGTGATTGGTGATTTGTCTCTCTACATTAAAATGACAAATCAGATTTCCTCTGATTCCCACTTCTGTGTTCAGTCATCCCTTCCGCATATTGTGAGGCAGAGAAATCCAGAGTATAAAGATAAGATCTCCCTTTCACACAGTTTGTGTCGCTGAATTTTGCTTGTTACTTGAGCAAAGCAACCAATAGAGCACAGACTGCCACAGAATGTGAAACAGTTGCATTTCTCCCCTGTCTTCTATAATACCATTTGCAGGATCAATGGGTTTGGGTTTGTATCAGTTGTTGCGTGCAGGTCTGGCCTGTAAGAGATATCAGTTTTGGTTTTTTTTCCCACTGCCAGCAAAGAGCCTGTGAGCACAAACACAGAAATATAGAGTTGGCTTAGAATCAATAAAGCAACCCTACAGGTACTTAGTTTGAATTGTTTCCAGTTTTTAAGATACAACTAATAATAATAAAATGTGTAATCATAATAAGTTAATTTCTTTTTTTAAATTGGGAAAAGCACAGTTTAATGAATTGTTAAATATTTACCTGATATCTAGTAACTGCAATCGTAGTAATGATTCCTGACGAGTGCATAAATCTGAGCAGTTCGTTGGAGCAGTAGTTTATCTACAGTTGGGAGGAAATTGTTCAATAAACTATGGTCTAGTATGCCCCCTGAACAGAGCACAGGAGGTGGGAGACAGAAGGACTGTTGGACAATGTTTCCCATATGATGCATGAAGCTGTTGTAGGGGTGGATCGGTTCACAAAATCCACGGTTCGGTTCGGTTCACGGTTTCGTGGTCACGGTTTTCGGTTCGGTATATGTTGATTGTTAGGAAAATCTATTATGTCTTGTATAGTATAACGCGTGTTGCACAATGCTTGCACACTGTTGCACTTTTATCCACAACTTTCTTTCCGCCGTCATCGTAGGTCACTCTAAATGCAAAGGTCCCATACAGCAGACCTATAAAGTGCTGCTGGCGAACCGAGACAGTCGAACCAAACGGTTTGGACGGTTTTCATAAACTGTTCCTTCCCTAATTTCCATGTAAGGGGCTGAAGGTGATCACCTCATAATCCAGGCCTTGCAGTCCCTCCTGCCTCCAGTACAGTCTAGATCAGGGGTGCCCAACCTTTTTTAAACCAAGATCTACTTTTGAAGTTGTCTGCATGCCGAGATCTACCAAGCCAACAACTTCAAAAGTAGATCTTGGTTTAAAAAAGGTTGGGCACCC
>NW_015150996.1:348638-352324 GCF_000732505.1 Cyprinodon variegatus | reverse complement strand
CTTCTTCTTCTTCTTGTTTACTACTGGTGGTTGGCTTTGGTCGCAGTACCGCCACCTTCCGCTCTGGAGTGTGAACGCTTCGCCTATGAGGAAAAGGAGCAGCGCATGAACCGAACGCAACACACGCGAACCGAACCGAAACAGTCGAACCGAACGTTTCGGACGGTTTTCATAAAACCGTTCCATCCCTAAGCTGTTGGAAAGCTGGAAAGCCCCTGCAGTAAAAGACTGCTTCACCCTAGGTGCACTAAGGAGCATTATCACAGATCCTTCCTCTTAGAACCTCTTAGACTAGAACTAGAACTTCTTTGAACAAACTTATTATGTGGTTTTCATCCTGCTGTTAATTGCACACCTTTTCTAACTGTCTCCTATTATGTTGCATTTGTATGTACAGCTACAGTAAACATACACATTTCTGCATGCTTTGTATTTACCCTACTCACTTTCACATGTCTAATATCTCCTTCAAGCTGAGTTCTTATGGTATTTGTGCATTAACCAAGACATCAGGATTCAAGAACCACCCAAAACCGGCTGACCAATTATGTTTCTGTATTAAATTGTGAGGATGCAAGAGCTGCCAAGCCTACAGGCAATCTGAAATCAAACTGGGGTGGATGGCGGTGCGCTGGCGCTGCCTGTCCTCCGGAGGGGGGGATTGACTTTCCCGGGCACCCCCTTTGGTACTCTCGGTTTTTATTACACTTGAGAACAATATGCAACAACACAACATTTGAGCGGGCCCGGAGCCTGAGGCCTGCAGGAAGAGCGACCCGCCTGACTCTGAGCCTGGGACTGAGCCTGGGTGGCCTGCCAGGGCTGTCATTTCATGGGGAGTGGATGGAGGGGCAAATGGGGTATTGAGGGGGAGGTAGTGGCCAGGTGAATTATGTAGCGGGGGCATCTGGTTGGTTGGTCTGTGTGGGACATATGGGCTTGTTCCCGGGGGAGCTTTTACTGAAGGTCGTCTGGTACGGGTGGCCGGTCCTGAAGCAGGAACTAGATGGGTTGGCGGTGACACCGCCCCCCCCCCCCATCCCAATTGCAGGTTCCCTCCGGTAATCGCGGGACTGGCCACCAGCACTGCCTGGGCCTCAGTCCTGGGATTATTGGATGTGAGTGAATGTGTGTCCATTAGTTATGTGTGAATGTGTGGCAAACTTTATATTGGCCAGTGGGAAAAAGGTAATAATAATAACTGCTAACGTTGGTAATGCTAAATATGCATCCTCTTAAAAAAAAAAAGAAAAACGGTTACGAAAAGGGCCCTAACTTCTATTTTCACCTAACATTGATTAACATAAAATTAAGATAAATTTCAGACAGACTATAGTAGTAACATACCAGATAATGACTCCTTCCATCGAGTAATAGATTAATCTTTTTTACA
The DNA here is from genome assembly GCF_000732505.1 of Cyprinodon variegatus. NCBI lineage: Eukaryota > Metazoa > Chordata > Actinopteri > Cyprinodontiformes > Cyprinodontidae > Cyprinodon > Cyprinodon variegatus. The sequence continues at coordinate 350,931 of NW_015150996.1, read as the reverse complement.
GTATAGTCTATATCTGTATATCTGTAATATCTGTAATTCAATAGTCTATATCAAAGTATTTCTTTACTATTCTAATTTGTGACTGTCCAAATATGTTGACATGCACACAGATGGCTTTATAAATGTGTCATGCTTCACAGTTTGGCTCATTCCTAACCAGGTTTTGCTGAGCACATAAGGAAAAAAAATAAAGTAGAAGTTTTAATTGAGAGAAAAATCAAATGAATAGTTTAGCAATTTTATGAAAGCCTGTTTGAAGAACAAATCTAGCAGTTCAGGGCCACATCTTCATTCAACTGCAGTGGTGTGTTTCATGTGAGGAGCAGGAAGGGAGGGGTTTGGGAAGCAGAGCAAGAGAAATGTTAAAGCAAGGGAAAATTAGATGAAACCTTTTGTACCCGTTTCCCCCGCTGAATTCTTTGATGGGTTCTCTGTTGCATAATGATATGCAAATATGACAAAATATGAAAGTGGTTCTGAGTGGGGGAGAAATCTTTCTACGGCACCACTGTCAGACTTTTGAAAAACCTTTCAAGCTGAATGAATTTGCCTCTTTAAAAATCCTCCTTCAGCCATGTCTTCCTCTTACTGTCTACCTGCTTTCTTCAACGTCATTTTCACCCAATTTGAGCTCTTTTCATCAGTCCTACACTGTAATACTTCGGTGCACCTTCTTCCACTCGTCCCCAAGGGCATCTAGAAGTCATTTTCCCAGAGAACCTGCACTGTTCAGAGCTCTTAAGTTAAAATCACCTTAAGATGCACTGCTAATGAGGTGTTTAGTATTATTAAGCACAAACTAAGTTAGAAAAAGTCTTAAAGGGGACAAATTCTGAACTCTGGAGGTCATCCTAATGCAACTTCTTTATCCATTAGGAAGCTTCTCAAAGCACGGCAACTACATGTGGGGTAAGCTGTCATTAAAAATGTATTCCTAAGGGCCAGAAATGGTAAATGTTAGTCAATCAACCTGAATAAACAAATAGATACATTTAAGATTTGCATTGATTCCTTGTTGTCAACTGATTCTTCAGACTTTTCATTTGTGAGAATACCAGAAAACCACAATCAGAAATGTTTAATATGCAACTGCAAATCACAAATCAACAGTACGGATTATTTCACTAGAACCATTCACAAATTTACAAGTATGAATTTACAACCCGGGCTGCAAGTGCCACAGTTTGCACCTTTGTTGCCTTGCAGCAAAAAAGGTCCTGGCTTTGATTCCTGGCCTTGGCGATTTCTGCATTGAGTGTCCATGTTCTTCTCGTGCTTGTGAAGGTTCTCTCCTGGTACACTGGCTTCCTCCCACAATCCAAAAACTTAAATGTTAGGTTAATTGGTATCTCTGAACTTGCTTAGGCGTGTGTTCATGGTGGTATGTCTCTCTGCTGCCCTGCAACAGAGTGACGACCTTTCCAGGGTGTACCCCGCCGTACGCCACAGCATAACCTCCATTTCTCCAGGAGCCATACACCGCTGAAGATATGCACTAACCCCAACAAGACTCTGAGGACAGATCTTCAGAGTTTTTGATAAATTTAATCTGAAAATGTAACTGAAAAAAATAATAAAAAATGAAATAACTTGAAAAAATAGATTCTAAGAAAACAGTAATGTTACTCTTAATACCCATTTCTGATTGAGAAGCTTCTCAAAACTCCTTAATTGCATTTTTTTTCAAAATTCAATGTAAATGATTATTTAATTCAGAGGTATTGAAGCAAAAATATCTGAGAGGTGCAGAACACCGGCCCTTGAGCACTACAGTTTGACAGTTCTGCTCTACATGTAATTTGAATTGGGCAACAGAATGGCCAGATAGCTGCCTTACCTTCACAATCAGTTTTTTTTATTTTATTTTTTATTTCTGGTCATTAAATATACAAATATATATATATATATATATATAAACACTTCCTGTTTAGCTGAGTGATGCACCGCTCTCAGATATGAAGCAAAAGTGGAGACATTGAGTGCATTTTCAGACCCCGCAAGGAATTTTGTATTTCTTTTTTTTTTTCAAAGAAGGAACTGGCAACAAATATAGTGACTTTTTCTGTGTTATAAGACTTTGAAAACAATAGTTGAATTAGTTTCTGGTCTTCAGCCATTAGTGAGAGCTGCTAAAATCCCAATCCACCAGTAGTTAGAGCAGAGAGGAGGTCAACCTTGATCTGACAATGAGTCACCATGTGCAAAACATTCGTTGTTCCCCTGTAGAATACAAAGGGGATGCTAATTTTATCTTTATATATATATATACAGTATATATATATATATATATATA
>NW_015150996.1:345387-348271 GCF_000732505.1 Cyprinodon variegatus | reverse complement strand
ATAGATGGCACCGTGGAGCAGTTTTACGGTGTGCCACAGCATAATTTCTGTAATAGTGGTGGTCACAGGCTTTTAAAACAAATACATTTGATATACACGTCTTGCTTTTTTATCTTTGCATTTAATTTTAATATTAGCAGAGTAGGATATAATATATCAATATCCTGTTAATATCGACTGTGGTCCAAGAAGTATCGTGATGCATTTTGTATCGCAGCACCCATGCCAAGGCTCACCCCTAATAACAAGATTGATTTATGCAGTTTAGGTTTCAGGTAAAGTGTGAATAAATACTTTAACTATTTTATAGGTATTTTTGGATGTAAATATATTTTGTGCGTTTTTTAAGTTTTTTTAATCGCTTTCTGTCTCCCCAGTGTTAATATTCATCTCTCGCCTACGACCTCGAGTGGAGCATGACCAAATATCCAAATCAGGGATGAGGTCACCTAGCAACATTGAGGACAACTTGTTTCCACTGTCCTTAATGAAGAGTCTGAAGTAGAGAGAAAAAAGACAAAAGACAAGTACCTAAGGGAAGTAAATAGAATGCATTTGTAGTTTAGCCCTGTGGCGACTCAGTATGAAGGATTTCTATAAGGTCAACAAGACAATGCAAGTGGCTGTGACTGCTTCTCCAGAAGTAGTGAATTTATTATTGAGTCCTGTCAATAATGTGATTAGCTGGGCTTCCTACTGTAGATACCAACTTTAAACAATCTGTCTTTTTGATTTGATTGAATAGACTCTGTAGCGTTTCTTAAAATGACGTGTTTTAAACTGCTGAATTATAAATGAACTGATTCTATTTGAGTTTAATCGTTGAAAGCTCTTTGCCACCATCTTGCAAACATAAAGTCATTTAGATTTGCATGTGGTTTTGGATATATCGGACCACTCTTCACAGAAAAATTGGGAGATTTTATTTTAACTGGTTCATTTTCAGGGCAGGGTTACACACCAATGATCTGTTTTTTCTTAGTATATATATATACACCCTGTTATTTTGATGTATGGTGAAATAAAGATCCAATAGTTAATATTACTCATATACTAAGAGTTCAATGTAATAAGGCTGTTTTCTCTAGCCTCTGGAAATACAATTCACCTTCAGACATTATACAACAGGCAGTCTATGCAGCTTATTTGACATGATGCAACTCAAATCCAGTGTGATGAAATGTGTGTGAATTAAAAGGACAAAGGAATGAACACTTACCGCATGGAGCGGATTGCCTTGATCGATCGGCACCTTAAAGTCAGCCTGGAGCTCATCAAAAGCTGTTATCTGAGGAAGAGGGAGGGAAAAAGGGGTGAGTGATCTAATCGGGGAGGAGTTGGGGCAGAGAAGAAGCATTCTTGGAGAGAAAGTATATCATTACTGCCATCGGGCTAGCCTGAGGATTAATTCACCAAGCTGGACTCCGCATTGTGATTCTTCATATAGAACCAAGCTAATAAATAGAACTTATTGACACTTATAGTATCGGACAACAGTAAGTAAACTCCTCATATCATTGCAACTATTTCACTGTATGTTATATTGGGAAAACATTGAAGATATGAGACACTGATATAATGTAGAGGAGTCGTAGTACAGCTTGTATAAAGGTGTGCATCTTCCGTCCACTTAAAATAACTGACAACTTTGGTATTGAAAAAGGGTGTGATTTGTCTAGAAGGGAAACCTAATATAGAGTAAGGGGAGCTCTAATGTTTGTTAAACCTTGCATGTCTATTCAAACCCGAGCGCTTTTTTTAAATGCCACACTGCTCTTTTACATTTTAAACATAAAACAAAATTGCACTGTTGACATTTCCGTCAAGTAGCTATGATGACGCCGCCATGGTTCAGGTTGAGTAATTCAAGCAGACTTCAGCAAACAGCAGCAGGTATACATATCTGAATGCACAACCAAACAGTGAAAGTTGTGTGTCATACATGCGCAGCTTTGTTTTAAAAAAATTTTAATATAAAAAAACATAACTGCAGATGTCTGGGGGACAGTGATTCACCTAGATGTTATAAATGGTGGCGTACCATAAATGATAAATTATGAAGAGTTTAGTTTGTGCCTTCAAATCGTTGCCCATAGGAAGACGATACTTGGATATAACTAGAGACTGACACGGGAGTGGATTTTCACTCCTGTCCAGTCCCACTCCCACAGAAAAAAATCCTGTCCCGTCCCACTCCTGGTGAAATTACTCCCATCCCGCTCCCATTCAGAATGACTCCCGCTCCCGCACCACTCCCATTCTTGTTTTTGAGCGAGGGTGAAAAACTTAGAGCGGCAGCACTGTTGGTTTTTGGGTCGTGTAGTTTTTTTGACTCGCATTATAGTGTAGGCTTCAAGGAAAAAAACTACAAAATGGCGGCGCCAGTACTGGAATTTTTTTCCTTTCTATTTTATTTTATTTTTTGGCATCTATCCTCGTTTTTTTTATTTACTATTGGTTTGCTCCCGCTCCCGTCTGCTCTCGTTAATGTTTAATCCTGTACCGTCCCAATCACGTGATCGTTACTAATACTGACTCCCATCCCACTGGAATCCCACGGGAATCCCGTGACCTGTGGGATTCCCGAAAAAATGTCAGTCTCTAGATATAACCTAACGGAATATCTTCCAAACGGCTCCAAATGACACAAAACTCATATAGGTGAGAAAAACAATGTAAAAAAAAACGGTGTTCCCCTTTAACCGGTCTGGCAGAAGACCGCCATGTTGAGCCTGGTTCTGCCAGATGTTTCTTTTCAATGAGGAGTTTTTCCTCTCCACTGTCGCTTCATGCTTGCTCATCAGGGACAGCTTCTCTCCACCTGAGTAATCCAAACTGGACTTCCATCTTCCAGGTCCCTGAGTGAAGCTCTAGTATCAGCTCA
>NW_015150996.1:336111-344224 GCF_000732505.1 Cyprinodon variegatus | reverse complement strand
GTTTTAGTAACATCTAAGTCATTAGGATATGTTATAGTTCTAGTCGCTTTTACTCGACTAAAACTTAAAAGAGGTTTGGTCTAATTTTAGTCAGCTTCATGTTGCAAAAAAGGTTCATCTTTAAAATTTCAAATAACAACCAGATTATTGACCAGAGTGACAGCTCTATCCTAGATGCTACAATAGCTGGGCATATTTGCTGCCATGCAGTTCATCATGGCTGTTGGGCATAAAACTTTGATTTATAGAATTCAAACAAAACTTTTTATAAATAAATGCTCTACTTTATACAACATAGTCTCACAAAAACTGTGAAAATAGCAGATCTAACACATCATATTGGTCAAAATAGCAGACAAACAAGCTAACAAAATTTACAATAAAGGAATGGTTTTAGACGTACAAGGTTTCCATCCCAAAGTAAACACTTCCTGATCTACTATGAAATATGCATTACACACAGATCAATAAAATCTTCATCAGTATGCAATGCAATATTTGCTTTGGATAATACAATTATAATAGAAATTAAAGAAGGTTTAGCATCAACTCTTGTGAGTTGGAAGAAATAAAATCTTGATAGTTAGGATTTTTTTGACGCTAGGCAGAGGATGATCAGCCACATATAGCTTATTGAGTAGCGAGAGAAGGAAGAGTCATACTGCTTAGACCGAACCATCGGTGTGGAGCATAAATGCAGACTCTGAGCTAAGCACGCAAAAAGACACATTTCTGCACAAGCAGAGCTGGAAGAGCAAAGTTTGTCAGAGTTGATTGCGCAGTACCAGAACATTCTGGATTACTTTCATCCCTTCCATCTGCTCATGGCAGATGGAAGGTGGGCGGTGTGACCAAACAGGCCGTAGCAGCAAGGCTGATACTGCTTAGCTTTTCTAACAGTTTACATGATGATGCATTTAAACGTCTGACCGACAACCCGCTAACGTTTTTACGTTTAACGTTTCTCATCGATGAGAACTCACATCCATGAGTCGTCATGTTTTTGTCATCAAAGATCCATGTTTAGCTCTTCAGGTTTCTTTATCATCATGAAAAAAGGAGTGTCAACGAAATAATTTCATTGTCAACATTGACGAAAACAACAGTGGACACTAAGCCAGACATAGTTGCAGTAAATTTCCTAAAAAAATCGAAATTAACCAGCTTATGCTAACCTGGCTAGTATCAAAAAAGANACCAGCCCTGTTCTTCACTCCTGTTCATGCATATCCATCAAAATTCAGCGCCATGTTCTCGCCGAGGTCTGAGCACCAAAGACAAAGTAATTGTATCAATAAATTTCTTCTAATATGTCTTTTCTCTTCATGTGAGTTTTTTCAGATTGAAACGTATTCATCATCCTAACCAGCGCTCTGTTTTCTGCTGATCATTTTGCATTCATTACATCTTGAAAGATTTTACATTCCTTCACATTAAAAATACAAATCTTTGTGATTATGATAAGGTTTTTATGTGATGAGGGCACCATCTTGTTTCACATTCTAGTGCAAATGAAAATCTGTAAAGTGTGACCTGCATTTGCATTCAGTAAACATTACAATGGAAAACGCCCTTTGACTGTATTTACAAATAAAATATTTAGCGGTACTGTATGTTTATACCTTTATATTCAGGTTGTTTTGTTTTCCGTTTTATTCCCAAAACAACTTTATCTCAGACAATTGCATCTGTGAACATCAAATCTTGCCAATTATTCTTTTTAACATTTAGGTTTGAAATTTGACTACCATTAATTGTTCATCATTGATTGACTTTAAGGATCATTCCAGAATTTAAGGACCATGTATGGAGTTAAATTCATTCCATTATTGTTGCAGAAAAAAATCTGATGCAGATTCAAATGGACAAAAAAAATAAAGAAATCATATTTAATTTACTCAAAAAAGGTTTTAGCTTTGCTGCTTACCCACATTGTATTATTTAAAAGGATCATGACTTTAAAATTGTGTTTTAAACATCATATTCTTTTCACAGAGGATGGGCTTTTCTCTGGAGTGAGGAGACAAGGCCCATTTCTATTGATTTACACGGATGTTAGCAACAACCTTTCAATAGGTCAATGTGCTCTTCAAGAGCGAGTGTTGGTATTGGGCCTGAAGTGAAGAGAATGTGATCTGCGAAACCTTAGGTGAAAAAATATGAATACATAAAATGAAGAAAATAAACTGATACTTTCTTTTCCCATATATATATATATATATATAGCCTGGGTTACATATATATATATATATATATATATGTAACCCAGGCTTTCCCTCTTTTGACCTGCAACTGGTGGTAGACACCATATGGACTGCGTTGTGTTTTCTTTCTTTTGGGTGAAGGTGGGATGTGTTCCGTGCAGACGGGGAATCAGACACAGGGCTCTTAGTTGTGCACAAAAATCCCCTGAACTACGGTGTCCCCAACAGGACAAACATGTTAGAACTTTATTAGTGCCAGCAATTACAGAAGGCAAAAGCAACATCCTTTGGAACATTTATGCACTGTGTTACATATATATATATATAGGAAAAGAAATCCAGATATATATGTTCTCATATAAATGCACTCAGGAGACACATATATATGCCCATCTTGGGCGCGTCTTAGTTATTCATTTTCGTCTTCGGGACAAAAAATATTTGTTTTAGTAACATCTAAGTCATTAGGATATGTTATAGTTCTAGTCGCTTTTAGTCGACTAAAACTTAAAAAGGGTTTAGTCTAGTTTTAGTCAGTTTTATGTTGCAAAAAAAGGTTAATCTTTACAATTTCAAATAACAACCAGATTATTGACCAGAGTGACAGTTCTAGCCTAGATACTACAATAGCTGGGTATTTGCTGCCGTGCAGTTCATCACTGCTGTTGGGCAGACAACTTTGATTTACACAATTCAAACAAAACTTTTTATAAATAAATGCTCTACTTTATACAACATAGTCTCAAACAGGCCGTAGCAGCATGGCTGATACTGCTTAGCTTGTCTAACAGTTTACATGATGATGCATTTAAACATCTGACCGACAACCGCTCATCGATGAGAACTCACACCCATGAGTCGTCACGTTTTTGTCATCAAAGATCCATGTTTAACTCTTCAGGTTTCTTTATCATCATGAAAAAAGGAGCATCAACGAAATAATTTCATCGTCATCATTGACGAAAACAAAAGTGGACACCAAGCCAGAAATAGTTGAAGTAAATTTCGGAAAAGCGAAAATAATCAGCTTATGCTAACCTGGCTAGTATCAAAAAAGAGCAGCAAAACAGAAACACAAGGAAAAAGAGGGGCTAATGAATACCGAAAAAGGACATTTAAGCCCACTGATAACAAGTTTTGACTCCTGAACACAAAACTAAAATTCTGTTCTTGCAAGCACTATTTCCGTACCTGCAGCTAAAGGCTGTAGCACCTGTGTGAGTAGCTTTTTGCGACAAAGTCACTTTGAGCCTCATGGCTACATCTTTGGTGAATTTGTCCCTTTTGTAGGTGGGCAGCCATGTCTTGGCAAGTTTGCAGTTTAACAAAATCATGGCTTTGAATTTGACAATCCTAACCTGTAAAATGCGCAATCAGGTAGAGATTCTTTTATAAAACACAAGAACTAATGATCATTATCAGAACTGGATAATACGAACAGTAACCAAGCAATTGGAGCCTTAAAAAATAAAACTATAGCACAGGTGAAGATAGTTGAATCCTTCAACTCAATACTAATGTGGTCATGGATCCGGTCTCAACTGAGCAGCAACAGAGAAACTATGCAACAGATTCATTGTGTCCCATTACTTTCCTCAAAGGTGATTGTAATGTAGAATCAGATGTTCAAGCCTGACTGAAGGAGCCTCAGGAGAAGATTGTTTGTGTGCATATGATAGAGATGGAGAGATACTGCTGGGAATGATGTGAGTGTATAAAACAAGAGAGCGACAGAAATACTCCAACAGAAATGTGTGTGTGTGTGTGTGTGTGTGTCGCCGAAGGAAATGTGGACAAGTTGTGTGCCACAAAAAGTTATCCAAGCTTTGAGAGGCAGATGAGAAAAGGGAAGCAGTGGCATGTGTTCAGGGAGAAGACATGTTTTAGAGTGCTGGTTTATTTCTGCAGGTCTATCCCAACACTGAAAGATAGCTCTTTACGTGTTATTTCCCAGTGGATCCTAGTAGAGATCCTGGCTCATTGCCTGGCTCGGTTACAGCCAGTTAGCTTTCCCCAGGCTGCTCCTCATAGGCGACCAATTCACACGCCGCTTTAAAGTGTTCATCAGTCCAAACAAAGAGTATATGTTCATGCAAAGAAACAGCATCTGCTGCAGAGACAGGTTAAAGCACAGCAGTTTACCCACACATTCTGGCACACATAAATTAAATCAACTAGTAGATCTGATGTTCTCTGTAGATATTAAAAAGTTGAGTATTTTCCAGTCATTTCTGTCTGTCACAGTAAAAAAACCAAAAAAAAACTTTAAACCCTTTTCAACAAGCTACGCTCCTTTGCAGCAGCCATTCTCAACTTGGGTTAGGGACCGATTTGGGGTCAGGAGATGATTTCTGTGGGTTGCCAAATCATTTTGGTCTAATATTGTGAAAAATTATTGAACCGTCTGAGCGGACATCAGAGGGACAGTGAGTGGTTGGTTTCAAACTGGAATTTTATTGGACAAAACCAGTTACTGTCGGCCAAAACAACAGCAATGAACCTGTCCAGTAAGGTTGCAGCAGCTCTGGGCTGTGTAAGTTAATGGGGGAAATGTTGAAATGTTCAGGTCTTTATGGAGAGCGATGACATAACCATTCAATCTATGAAAGGAATTATTGCCTCTCACCTCAGGAGACTGCTTGAAACAGGCCAGAAAAGTACAACAGGACACGGCAGCCATTCATAACCTTCACCACGTCATCAGACCTGCTCCATCTCTCCTCTGATCCCACATCACAGACTGCTGGTTCTCTGCATGCATTCTGGAAGAGTTCTGGTTGTCAATAGCAACAGACTACGCAGCACTATCACAAGCTGCGAGTGCTGTTTCGTTTCCATTTTCCTCCACATATCTGTGCGGAAACACCTTTTCTGTGCTGAAATCCATGAAAAACAAATACAGATGGTGACTTCTGTGTTGAGATTGATCTCTGCTTGGCCGTTTCTAACATAAAGCAAAGAAGTTGCTGTGTTCAAAGAAGCAGGCCCAGCCGTCACGTTAAACAGCTGCAGAAAAACATCCCTGCTTTTGACCAGGAAGTTATTTTCCAAGCTTAAGCTCTAAGAAACATAGATATTTAAAATTAACCATGGACTGTTTTTTTGTGTGTTTTGTTAAAGTTTAGCACATGCTGTTATAATTTTTTTTCATTATAAAAAAGATAAAGGCTGTGTCTGAATGTCCGCCCTAAACACTATATAGTACACTTTATAGTGGTTATGCTGTATCTCCGTGCTGTGTGAGGCGAGCTCTCCTCGCAAAGCATCATGGGATTTGTTGTCACAGTGGCCTGCTGTTCCCTCCGGCTGTCGCTACCCGACAGTGGCAATAAATAACAAAGATGGCTTAGGCACTGTGCAGGGAGGCGGAGTTACGTGACCAACGGGAAGCAAAAAGCAGTGATCATCTGTCTGTATGGTCTGTTAAGTTTACATTATTTGTTTACATTTGAACAGCAAAATGATTGGTTGTACTATTCAGTCTGTCTGTGCGGAAAGTTAGCCTCTTGATACTGCTTTATGCTTTAAAATCCCATTGTGTTTAAAAAAAAAAGATGATAAATAGACTAATAGTTGAATTAAGTCCATAAGTGCTCGTCATTAGATTAGAAACTTGGATGTGCTGAACAGGCTATGCTAATGTATTAACCACTAGTATTTATGTCCAACCTACGTAAGAGGATTGTGTGCATCTTGTGTGTTAAGCGCATATATGTTATAGTCGAGCTTACATATTCCAAAAAGTCTAATGGCAAGTGCAATAATATTTAAAACTACCCTGTCATCAATGGATGAGTTTGCTTTCTAGCTAATAAAAACATATCTGCTCTACAGCAACAACGGACATCTGTCTCTATCTCCACTTTTAGGCAGTGCCCTCTGGGCCTTAGGCATCTGGGCAAAGCATATCTTCCTGCTGTTGAGCATATCTTCCTGCTGAAAGAGTATTAAAAACCTTATATACTGTACACAAGCACACTGAAGTGTAAAAACACCACAGGCATTTGGATCCAGGTGTTCACAGATAAAACACTTATGCTTAAGCTCTAAATGACATTGTGTAATCTTCATAGGTTTTGCTTTTGTTGTTAGTATACATATACGGTGTGGCTTTCTTTTCTTTACTTCCTTCTCGTTTCTAGCAGGAGTGGAAGCAAACTTCTAGGATGTATTCTGCATTTTTTTTTTTTAAATTTGATGGACAATGACTTGTTCCAGAAATCAATGGAGAAAACGATAATAATGATATTTGGAGACAATTTTAAACTTATTTGTGTTAATTGCATAATAATTTAAGTAAATTTTTCGGAATACTGTTTTTTTCTTTTTAGAAATTATGTAAGCTACACTGACTTTGAGTGAGCACCATTTCACACCGCCCTTTTTATATTTTATATAAGTTTGTCAGTTAAATGGTCCAAGGACTGACAACGTTGGAGCAACATTGGTAAAAATTGCACTGGATTATTATTTTCTGAGTCAGTTTGACTGTATGATCTGGTTGAACTGTAAAGTGCCTTGAGATAATATGTGTTGTGAATTGGCGCTATATAAATAAACTGAATTGAATTGAAAATGAATTGAGTGCAGATGTGATATAATGACTTCTACAAGTTAAGTGTCTGCGATATACTGGTCCACCTGTCCCCAATGACAGTTGAAGATATTCATCAGCCCCCCCTGTGAATGTGCATGGATAAGTGTTAAAATAAATAGTTGGTCAATTTTGTTTAGCAGGTAAATAATGAATTTAGTTTTTAACACTAAAAAAACTACAAATAAACATGTATTATTCTGCTATCAACTCACAAAAGTGTTTGGTTTATGACATTAATAACATAAATCCCAATAAAAAATGCGAAAAAATGTTGATTCCACATAAGTTGTCCTTACAGTATATTAAACGAAGATTTATAGTGATGCTGTAAGACTACGGTATTAACAAATTTAAGCTCATTTTAGGGGAGTTGTATTGTATAAAGAGATTTAAACTAATGAAACCATACTCAGTCAGCTTTAATAACTATGTGTATAACTATGACCCAAGTTAAAGATGATGGAACGCATTTTTAATCTATATCTTTTCATACAAACACCTTTGAGACTGACAAGAAAAAATAGTTTAGTCATTCATCAACAAATCTATAGCAGTGTGCTTATAAACGAATAAGGGCTCTGGATTCCAGTGTCTGTCCCTTGCTCCTCTTCTTTGAAGCAGTCATAAGACACACACTCTCGAAATGTGAAAGTGACAGCCTGCTAGCAGCTACAATCTGCACGGAAACAAACTGCTTATGCAGAATTGGTCATGCCAAGAGAAGCAGTATGCCAGTTTTTAGTTATTTCTGTAAGCCATTCTCCTTCAAACCAGCCGGTTAGAATCATGCCTCCCATAAAAAGCAGACATTAAAATGTAAGAAATAAAAAGTTGTTAATGTTTCTCATTTTTGTTCTTTGTTTCTATTCTATTTGTCCTTAGAAAAACATGTTTTAGAAGAAATTTCAAATAAACAAGCACAAATGCAATTAATTAATTTATAGTCGTGTTTTCATCCAATCCTCAATATTTGCGTGAATTTGTAAGAAACAAAGGAAAATGCCAGTTGTTGCAAGAGAAAAGCATAGAGTCATCAAAGAAAGAATGACAGAACACGTAGCTGTTAAAAACAGTTAGTAATGTATCAATGTTTTAACGAATGTGTTGCATTCCGGAAAGCTGCTGTAACGATCTTGGTTCTGTTGTTTTTCTTTAAGTTTTCTGTTTCAAGTTTAGCCAGGTTTTTCATTGTTTTCTAGCTTTTTTAGTGTGTCTGGATTCATTTAAGTTGCTTAGGTTTTTCTGTCTGTCCTCTGCTGCCTCCTTGTGTTCTTTTCCCTTGGCTTCCTCATCAGCTCTAATCACACCTGCT
>NW_015150996.1:321813-335986 GCF_000732505.1 Cyprinodon variegatus | reverse complement strand
TCTGGTTTGTGTTGGATTTTTATGTTGGATTTTTGGATACCTGTTTATGTTTGCCTGATCTCTGATTAAACCCTCCAAGAACTATCCTATGCCTCTCAGCTTCTGCTTTTGGGTCCAATCAACAACCTTAAAACCAAATCCTGACAGCTGCACTTGCTTTACCATGTAAGCTATTATTAGCCATGGCAGATGCCATCCAAATACTTCGAGAGAGAAATACTATTCTAATGTTTGCATCCAACATAGGATGCCTGCAGCAGGAATCATTAGTCATGTGAGATCAACTTTCCCTACATCGGACTTTATTTGAAGAATTGTTTCCGTCTCCTTTTTAACATATTTACTTCTTTTTGTTGGGTTTTAAAACCAAAAAACCAACTTAAGGTGAAAACTTTTTCTGAAAGTTCTTGAAATTGAGTTGAATTTTGCTGCTTCCATCTTCTTATATGCTACTTTAAAATGTACTTTAATGGAAATGATGGAAATATGCCTAATATTTAGGGGTTTTTTTTCAGATCGGAGAAAAATAATTTATATAGTAAAATTTTTTCTTTAGAATCCATCAAATAGCATTTTTTTATTTTTTCAAAACATTTCAGTTAGGAAGGCACATTAAAGTTATAGAGGACAATCTTTTATTTGCGGGTGGATCATCTAAATAAGTGGTCCTCCTAATTCTCAATCATTCTGGTGATACATCGGGCCGTCCTACATGCTAGTATTAGCTATTTTTTTCTTTGCATGCGCACTTTCAGGCATATATCTGTGCTGAGCTACGGTTTCAGACAGTCATTGAAGCTCAACTTTGTAAGAGAAAAAGTGTCTACGAAGTGAGAAGAAGAAAAGAAAGGCGAAAAGGAGAAATGGTCTTGTGCTTGCTCTCACACTTGCATTTTTTTTTAAGTATAGAGGGTGGGTCTTTCAAAAGATTTGAGAAAAATCCTCCACAATACCTTTGAAGAGCAAATAAAATAGAATCTGTTGCATCCCTTGATGCCATATCCGTACAACTTTATTTCTAGGCCATTGTCCACATATAGACAGTACGATGAAAATGACTTGAAAATCTTCGGTTCTGGCTAAAAGGTAAGCTGTGACTGTACATTGCCACTTCACTTACCCTGACTATTCATCTATTAAACAACTAGGAAAAATAATCATTCTGGGTCCATCACTGTGACATTTGCTGTCATAATGGAAAGAGTTTAGGAACATGCTGTAAATACCAACCCTATCCAGAATCCTCCATCCTTCAGGATTAGGAAAAGTAAATATTTCATCAAAATCAGCTCCAATGGCAAAACATATAGTCAGAAAATAAGTCCTCTGTTGAACACCTTCAGTACAAAACAGCCTTCTCTTCTCACAGAACACTTTACAAAAAATGATAAAGCATTGGCTTGAACTGTATTCCCTTGGCTGATCAGTCAGCTCACACTTTTAGTTGTTTAGGTACTACAGATATATTGCTGCATCCTTCTTAGTCCTGACAACACTAATGATATTGACGTTTTTGCTGGGAATTCTCTGCTACAGGAATCAACAACGCTTTTGTATTTAGATCTAGAGCTGCGTCTACCTTTCAACAATGCACACTGCTGCGTAGTACATATAAATCTTTAGCTTCTTTTGTAATATATTGCCACCACAAATACATATATAATAAGCGTTGAAAAGCCGTGTATCATGCTACTACAATATACTTGTAGGATCAGTTCAGTTAATGTCATTTTTGATCTATAGAAAATCTTAAAGAAGAGCATCGTAAAAACCTGTCATATATTGAAATTATGCTTTTATTGTTTGTAGACTGGCTCTTGGAAGCATTTCATTTCCAAGCTACAAACTCATAAAAGGGTATTTAAACAAAACAGCTACCAAGAGGCATATTTTTAAACAATTGTCTCTTCCAAATATTTTCCTCAGGTGGCTTTCAATCTGTTTCTAAATGGTTAGCTTTAAGGAGTGACAGTTTCCTGGCTTCAGTTTATCTCCTAGACTCCTAAAAGATCAGTGTTCCACTATCCCTTTCGCCATACTAAATGGGAGTCATATTTTTTATGGTTTTTATGAGTTGAACATTGGTTAGTCTCTGTGTATAAGAGGATAAAACTCCATGTCTACAACCCCAGAAAGGTCACATCTTGTTTTAACAGCCAGTTTAATAAAATGTTTATATCTGTCTCATGTTGGAAGCATATAAAATGCTTTATCATGTGCTTTTTACTGTAAAACAGTGCCCAATTCTTTATCACGTTCTGGTAAACATTTGGGATGAAAAGAGCACTGTAAATATTTTGTCCAGACTTTACCTTTACTGTATGTAGAGAGACATTACTCATCATCATTTAAATCTGATATACTGTAGAAGTGGCAGGTGAAGTAGGAACAGGAGAAGAAAAGGAGAAAAGAAATGGCTGGGGAAGAAGAAGGAGGATCAGCAGATTATCCCTTAGGGGAATCTGCTCTGCAAAGACACAATGAAAACAATGGAGAGAAAGGGAGTGATGGATGAGGAGCTGGCCAAAGGTTAATTAACATCTGGACTGAGGGTTGGTTGCCCAGCCATTAACAGTGAGCCATTGTTGTTAGTGCCAGAAGGACTTTTTTTCAAGGTAGTTTCTTATCCTAGTTCACCAGAGCATTGTCAAAAGTCACCTTGGTTGTGGAGGCAAATTCTATATATCCTCTCGAGTGAAAAAAAGCAACTAAATGTTTGAACGTATATTCGAAAGCTTTCTAGCCTGGAATGAGCCAGGAAGTTACTAGTCCATCACAGAAGCAGCAGCAAAGACTTAACCCATTCCTGATGTGTTTCACAGTGTTAACTGATAAATCAAACTATTACTCTTACCGTTCCGGAGAAAAGTGCAACCATGTTCCCATCCACAAAGGTTAAATTAAGTCCTTTTAGCATTTGGCATTGGGAAGTAATGCAGGGACGCATCTAGAATGCTCTCCTCATTTTCACCTGCAGAGGGCTGTGCTTCCCCTCTAGATGCTGAAGATTGCCTGGGAACAGTCTAAGAGGAGCCTCCATTCACGCACAGCTCTCTGTTTCTATCGGAGCGGAACAGCATGAGCCCCCCCAGGCCAACAGTGCTGCTGGATGCAGCCAAGACCCCGTCAGAATGATGGCGCAACAGTTCGAGTTGGAGATGATCCATTTTGTTTTCCAACGACGTTGGAGAGCAGGATTGAAGGAAGCGGTGGTCTGTGGGGATCCTTGTTAGCTTTGCAGTTAGCCCCCCTCTGCAGCCTCGTTTTCTCCGTCTCGCGCATCTCTTTCTCCGTCCGTTATTTTCCGCTGTTGTTTTGTTGATATCAGTCCGTAGCACTCTGCAGCTTTTTTAACTTTCAAAAATGTCAGTATTTAAAACTTTATGTGACCATAGCTCCAGAAGGCGTTGGCGGTCATAGATGCGGGTTTGATGTCAAGTTTGTATCGTTTTAAGCGGCATATTTTGACTAAGATTGACTGTCGTGTTTAGCTTCTTCCATTTTCTAATGATTGCTCCAACAGTGGAACTTTTTTTTTACCAAGATGCTTGGCCGTTTCCCTGTCGCCCTTTCCAGCATTGTGGATGAGTTAAATTTTGTCTCTAGTGTCTTTGAAAAGCTCTTTGGTCTTTGCCATGTTAGTAGTTGGATTATTACCGATTGCATGGGGTGTACAGGTGTCTTTATGCAGCCAACAACCTCAAACAGGTGCATCTTATTTAAGATAATAAATGGAGGGGACATGGAATTTTTAAAAGCAGAATAACAGGTCTTTGAGGGTCAGAATTCTAGCTGATAGACAGCTGTTCAAACACTTATTTTCCTTAATATAGATGGATAGAGTTTCTTTGTTCATTGTGGGCTCTTATTATTTGTAATTTGTTCAGTTTATATGCCCTGTTTTTATCTCAGTTATTTCCTTTAATACCATCCTGTATAACCTTTACTTGGTTTCTTGTCTGTATTTTATTTACCCCAAGAACAGAGCCATATTTAACCTTTACTCTTTGATCAATACATTCCCTGAGGGTTACACTACCCCTCCTGTAGTTTTATTTCTAAAAGGCCACAGAACGTAACGTAAATCCGCCTAATGACATAAAGGGGAGTTTTAAAGATAACTGCACTACAGCGTCTGTCCAGCAGGTGGTGGTAATTGCGGATAATGTCTCCGTTTAATAGTTCACACAATGTGGAGAACAGCAACTGGCTGACTATTTGTGACCCTGCCTATGAAAACCCAGCTAAAGTCATTTTTTGGTGAATCTCAACTTAATGTATAAAACCATTCTACACAATGTTAAGAATGTATTCTGAAAAATTCAGAGATTCACCAAAAAATGACTTTAGCTGGGTTTTCATAGGCAGGGTCACATTTGATTAGATTTTTTTCCTTAAGTGACAAATAATAGTAGATGTTAAAGGTTCAGAATTTAAAAATCAATTAATTCCTTCACTAGGTTTGTACTTGATGAAGAGGAATTGTTCAAACCAGTACTTTGACATTCAAGTTTTTTTTTTTTTTTTTATCAATCTGCATCTGGCTTACTCCTACTACATAACAGTGTTTATCTTTTTTCCCTTTATTCTTTTCATCAGGGAAAGCAATTTTAGATTCAAGCACATAGACAAAATGTTTGGTAAAATTGTCATTAGAATAGCAACAACAGAAGGATAGCTAATCAGCATGCCTGAACAGGGAATTGATTTATTCCCATAGATTTTGCCATCACATACAGGGTCCTGGGTACTTTTGATGCAGACTCTCTCAAATATTTCTGGTAGTAACTGAGTAAGCATCTGGTTTCGGTCAGAGCAAAAAACAGTAGGGGCTAGAACATTGATGGATTGAGCTGCCACTAAAACATGAGTAATTCACCTGAGGTCTGTGCAAACACTGGCTTCCTACCTCACAACTAATCATTATTTTCAACCTTTGTCATGCGGCCGATGCTGTCAGTTCCTTTCCACAGAACAGACTGATCAATCTAAGAACTTCTACCTAAAGCTATCAAAAACACATGTATCCATCTAACACTGTAGCTTAATTGTAGGACTCCATGGGCTGTCTTATGATTTTCATCACTATTCTTCCATGTCATCACCCTTTTATATTCTACCAATGTAATCCACATGATAATCCTGCCCTAATGCAAAAGCACCTCATTCCAACAGGGTCAAATTCAGTCCTTTAGAAAACCTCTCACTCAATTGCAGTTGATTTTTCAGATTTACATTTAATCCTGGAGAAACATGCAAACGGACACTTATTTTGCCTATGGTGGATTGAACCCTGTCCAAAAACCCTGTTTAAACCTAAAACAAGCTGACTCAATATTAGAGGTTGATGATTTTCTGCCCTGTGTTCTGCCTTGTGTTTCAGAAACTATTCTATTTATTACACAGGAAAACGAGTCAGGGGTGACAAAGGTGAGAAGGAGTAAACCCCTCAAGATGGGTTCATGGGCATGCACCCTTGGGGGAAAACTTTGTAGCATTTAATTCAAAAGTGCCAATGTAGGGTTCTCTAATAGAATAATAAAGCATCATTACGTCACAGTATGGATGTGAAATATTTATACATATTCAGGGATGAAATTCCTTGCCAGTCATATTTTTTCTCACTACTTTCAAGGCACCGGCATTCTTTAAGACTATATCTCATAAATCCAACATTACCCTTTTCACTCATTTTTTATATTCAATAAATGCCCTGTAACCACTTATTCGCTACCTTTAGAGTAGCAAATGAAAAAGAATTTAATGAATGTTCCCAGGGATGGTAATCTTTTTTAGCTAAACTGTAACTTTTGCCAGTGCAACACCTACAGAACACTTTTTTAAAAGAAATGTAAAAAAATAACTGGTTATTTCAAGTGCAGATAAACAAAAACTGAACTTTCATGAAGTTTTGCTCTTGTGACACCCCCTAAAACAATTCAATTGCCTCATTTGAAGATGAATCCTTCAACATCATGGGAGAAGAATTTGGGGTGGAGGGGGAGTATAAATACCTTGCTACACACCAAACAAGTCAACAAACTGGACTGGAAACGCAACTATGAAGCCGTCTACAAGAAGGGGCAGACTGTCATAAATGGCGCATATGGACCCAGTATTCAAGCTGAGAGTGTGGGAAAGTTCAAAAGGTTTGTTAAAACAAAACATAAACAGAAGCGTGGAGCTGTCGATCTGCCGACCGCAGCGGCTGCAGGGGGGAGGTGGAGCACCACCCTATCACTGACACTCTTAACATTTCAGCCTGGTCAGGGGTTCCGATCCACACAGGAACAGACAGATCCAGGGTTCGAGGAATCCACCAAGCATGAAGGCAGTTTCAGAGTTCCGTTAGTCAAGCAAAGAGCGCAGACAGACACCCAGTGATACCGACAGGCAGGCTCAGCAGTTGAGGAACAGAGAAAAGACATGGTACCAGGATATCTGCAGAACTTTAAACTGGTCTCTATGTAGGAGCCAAGACAAAATCAGGAGACAAGACAAATAATAAAACCTCTAAACCCACTGGCCTCCTGGAACATGGAAACAACTCAAACTAACAGAACAAACAGTCAACATACAATGATCTGGCCCGATAGCTGGGCTGAGTCAAATATAAAGCCGCAGACGGAGGTGGATAAGATGAGCAATGATTAGAAACTAGGCAGAGTTAGGAAGGTGAATGAAGTAAACAATTAAGGTCAGCTGTAAGGGCAGATCATGACACAGAAGTGATTGTACTTCCTTAAGAAGCTTAGGTCATCGTTTGCAGCAAGATATTACATATCTTGTATCAGTCTGTTGTGTAGAGTCTAATCTCTTCTTCCATCCTATGCTGGGGTAACAGCATTAGAGCAAATGACTTAAAGAAGCTTGTAAACCTGATGAAAAAATGCAAATTCCATTCTATGAACTCCTCTAGAACCTCTGCATTTAACAAGGAACAATTCTTTATAAAATAAACATTATGGACAGCAGGGTGCATCCTCTTCAGCAGCTTAAGATGTGGTGGAAGACAGACTGCAGAAGATCCTTCCTCTCTACAGCAATTAACACCTACAACAACTCCTTGAAAAATTGCCCATAAGTTACTGCACCATTTAATTTAATTAATAAATACATTTTTAATTGAATACAGACCAATAATACAAATTACAGTCCCCAAGTCTGCCCAACACCATGAAGATTCAGGGCCTCATGAGGATATCGAAAATGTACAGTATATGAAAAACCAAATAGAGAAAAAGAAGTCGTGAAAAGCCATTCACATCTTATTTGGCTAAATAGAAACAAAGGAATTATGAAAGAGAAATAGTTAGGGAAGGTATTTGGTTTTTTTTTGTCTGTTTTATATAAAAAACTACCATAAAATATTAATGAAATTATAGATGATAGACCCAAAGAAAAAAGTTAAGGTGAATATTCCGTAAAAATTCAAAAAATATCCACTGGACTTGGTTTCCAAGACTTGAAGACGTTTCGCCACCCAGGAAGCTTTCTCAATTCAAATGTCTGGATCCGCAGTGAGTTTGAGTCCTATATAGACAAAGCCTTGTATCGCTTGGAAACATGCAAATGGTAAGGTGAATAATTAAAGAACAGAAATGAGAGACTGTAATAAATTAAAACTTGGCTTTTTTGTCATGCTATTTAAAGCCTACAAGTACACTACTATAGCACAATGATGCAATTCTGACGTAATGAGGGTCAAACTGCTGTGAAACCCTCTACTGTGAAAAAATGTCTGTCAGAATAGGGTGTCTGGCAATTGCACCATGGCACCTCTGCATTGCTTCCAGATCCAGTGGAACTATGGTTAACCAATACAAGATGCTTCAGAGCAAATAACCATTGTCTTAGAACTAAATAAATAATTTACTTTTAATTATTATTTTTTAAATGTGTTAGAACATTAAATGCCATATAACTGGACATAATCAAAAATTATTCTTTCAAAATGGTAATATTGTTCTTTTCTCTATATATCCATTGTCAATCTCTCCTTTTTCAGACAAAAAAACTCAACCTGTTTTTGCTCCATCTTGAGAACAGCACAGTCAGTGACAGATCACTGCATGTTTTTGTACCACAGCTATACCGATTATTCATATGACACCTCTGGTGGATCTGTGAATGCCCTGTACTTGTCAAAATCTCAATGTGATGCAAAGTCAGGCTCATTCAGGAGGAAAAAGCAAGAGCACCATGTGTTATAATTATGCTGTTCCCTTTCTATCCATTTTGACTTAAGCGCCAAATCACTTTGTTTGGCAGTTTCCATGTAACCCATTTGGGTGTTTGACGTCTTTGTGTTCAAATAGATAGAAGTAATTAATTTTGCATTCACTCATGATATAAAAAATTTCTATTTATTTTATTGTCGGATAAATATATTCAGCTTCTCTAAGCTCTATGCCAGGCCAACATGTGGCACTGTAATGAGATTGAAGAAACAAAAGACTGGCTGGGATTCTTTGCATAAAGCTGATGGCATAAAGTCAGCCCATTGGAGCAATGGTGATGTCATCATTATTTGGTTTTTACTTACAGTCTTTTTACAACCTCTTTAAAGAGTAATGCAAACACAAAAGGATATGCACTTATGATAAACACACGATTTAAATGTGTACCAATACAAACATGTTAGGTTCTGTTAGGAGGCTTTCTCTTAAAAAATGTCCAGAATTTTTAGAGAGCCTTGACTTCCAATTCTACAAGTCATGAGATCTTTTTTAGGTTGTGAATGTATTGGTGCCATTCTTTGCTTTATTTATGCATTATTGTATGAGTCAACAGGAAGACAAACGGTATCACCCACTCTTCTGCTCTGTGTTATATTCTGAGTGTGTCAATAGTTCCTAGTATGGACATGAGTGGGTCTAACAATATTGGTCCGGATAAAATGTACTGTTTAAATAAATATGGAAAAACACTAGAATAACACACCCTATATCCCAATAAATAAAATATTCTATTTAAAACTCTTTAGTCATTACATAGTAAAATATATATTGAGAAAAAATAACACAGCAATGACCAATGTAATTTAATACTATAATCCAATGGAGGTCTGGAGACTCAAAATAAAAAGTGGAAAATCATATCATAGACAGATCTGGCTTCAGGTGGAAATATCTCAAGACGTGGCTGTGTGAAATCCTAGCTGTTCCTAAGGGATTTCCCCCAACCACTGGATTAAAGGAAAGAGTGCTGGACATGGAACCAGACATACGTAGATGGAACAAAATATTATGTCTGAGGTTGATATTCACTCAGGCCATCTCACAGCCGAGGAATAGTTTTAAACAAAAGATAATTTTTCCTATTAAAAGTCAGACTCCTTCGCAAGGTTCTTTAACTGTTTGACTGTTTTCCTCTCCTCACTAAATGTCACTTCTTTTTAAACCTGTAAGGGAGGAATCTTCGTAGACTTCTTTTGCAGGCTTCTTAAGAAGTTACAGAACACCTGTGCTACTGTATTTCAAACAGGCACAATTAGCAACACTGTATCTCTCCTCCCTTGAATGGTATTTAATAAAATCCTGGCTTAAATCAGGAACACGTAATCTCAATTCTTGTTAAATAGATTATTTATCTATCGACACTCCCCACACCAGTGCTAACCCAACAAACCAGTCATGCCGGAGAACAATGCAGGCAGCATTATACTCTAAACAACCTTTCCAGACTGTGTCATGTCTGTCACAGTTGCTCAGTGTGAATTTGCTCTCATCTTTACAGAGCACAGGACTAAATCTGCAAATCTTTGTGTTTTCTGGCAAACGTCAGCTGCCCTGTGTGGAGTTTAGTGCAACTCATGGACCCCTCATGAAGTATTCCTACTGCTCGGTTGTTGCCATCTTATGGCCACCTCTACATCTTCTGGTATGTCCTCCATACTCATAATACTGACAGACACATCAAACCATTTTGTCATAGCTCCCAATGATGTGTCATCTTAGATGATCTGCAATACCTACCTTCAAGAGATTAAAGTGAAGTAAAGAGGTCCCAGGGAACAAAATAAAAGAAGTGAAGGATATAAGGTACTTTGGATGAACAGGTATGGAAAATTGATAAAGAAGTGTGTCCAAATGTATGAGTGGTTTTATGTGAAAAATGAGCAATAGTGAGAATGAAGGAAAGATCTACAAGACAGTGATGATATCAGCACAATAATGTATGGGTTCACAGGGACTGAGGAAGAGACAGGAGACAGAGCGGGAAGCAGCAGATAAAGGATGAGTACGTAATAAGCACATATCAGGGTCAGCTCATGTTAGTTGTTTTGGAGACAAAACCTGAAAGGTCAGACTGAGATGGTTTGGACATGCATAAAGGAGGGATAGTAAGTACATTGGTTGAAGGATGTTGAGGCTGGAACTGTCAGGCAGGACGCTTAGAGATTTATGGATGGAATAAAATGAAGGTAGTTGGTGTGACAGTATAAGATACAGAAGATAGGTTCAACTGGAGAAGGATTACTCGATCTTGCTACCCTTGAAATGGGAAAGACAAAGATGAGATGGTCTCTTTCAGGAATTCGGTATTTCTGTTTCAGTAATTTTTTCCCAATCGTGTAAGGGACCGGGAGAGAATGATAAATGAACCATGGCTAAGTGATGCTAAAGGCTGATTTATACCCAGCAACCAGGTCATCTGCGTGTATCAATGCAAATGTGCCCCCACCCCTGCGGCAGACACTCTGCTGCACCTCTCCAAAATTGTAGATAACCGGAGACAGTGCCGCAGACAGGAGGCATCTGATTGGTCAAATTCACATCCACTCTACTCTATGCGTATTTCCTGTTCGGTACTTTACCAGTTTGTTTTGTTTGTATGATCGCCATTGCGGAAAACGACTCGTGAAGATGGA
Source organism: Cyprinodon variegatus (assembly GCF_000732505.1). NCBI lineage: Eukaryota > Metazoa > Chordata > Actinopteri > Cyprinodontiformes > Cyprinodontidae > Cyprinodon > Cyprinodon variegatus. Next base: position 325,113 of record NW_015150996.1, on the reverse strand, counting down.
CTAGCTAGAAGAGCGAGGTGAGAACGCTGGGACCCTTTACCCACCTGGATCCCCGCTCTTTTTCGCCTTCCTGTCCCTCCTTTGTCACACAAACTTGCCCCAACTTCCTCACTGTCTCAGTGGTATCTAGAGCCACAGCTAGTTCCTGATTGTCCCTCTTGCGTTGTGGCATGGAATAACATAGCGCAGACCACGCTTCAATATTGGGCATAAATCAAAAATATCTGTAACAACCTCACTGCGACACACTGCTGAGGGAGTATAACCAGCCATTTACACTACATCCACATGCTCTCAAGTCAAATTATCGTGTGTATCCTTGTGAAAAAAAAGTATAAAAAAGGGGAAACAATGATCTCTATTTAAATTCTTACCCCTAAAAATGGTTAAATATGAATTTATAAACAATCACACTGTATGACTGTATATGTAAATATCAATATGAGACTATGGGTTTATAACTATTTTTATAGATGGCAAAAAACGGGTAAAAAAACCCACAAATATCTTCATTAAATCCTCTGTTAGCTTGTTTTCATTTACCGCAGTGATTTTGCACAAGTAATGCCTACAATTAGATTCAAAGTTTTCAATAATTACTAGCCTTATTTATTATATTTCTAGAAGGTTTATATTCTGTGTATTCTTTGCCACAGCCGCAGCTGTTGTGATACTTAAATCTCTGATTAAATATTCTGTTTTATTTATTTTCATTCCAAAATCATTTAAACAGAGTTTGTAACTGCTGAAAAAAAAAAAGGTTCCAGCCAATTATTTTGAGCACAAACCTCCAGAGAACTCTTGGATAAATTAAATTGGCAAGTTAATTAATCAGAAGAAAAGGAATTAGCTTAACATTGACTACATCTAAAATATGTTCATTTAACTTATGATTGTTTCCTTTAATGATTTTACTAAGGTTCAATCTCTAGACAACAACCTGAACATATATATGTATACCTTTAAAGTTTCCCATACTGCTTCTTAGATGTATTTGATGCTATACATCAAGATGTTCCATTAAAATTGAGATCTAATTGTCGCAACTCTAGTTTGCTTTGACAACAAGATGTAATCCAAAAGTCAACTTAACAAAACTCTGTTACACAAGTCTAACTACATCTTCAACAGTGGATTATCAGTTACCTTTATGGCTTTGTAAAACCATCTATCTAACTCAAGACACAAGTTTAAAATTTACAAGAAAATAATATATTCTTAAAGGGTTATGAGGATAGGGGGAAAAAGTCTTATCTGTCGGCAGGTAAAAAAGGTTTCTTTGTGGGGCAATTTTCATATTAAAAGAACAATGCACACAATAAACATTTAGGCATACATACATGCTTCATGTACAGTGACAAGGGTTAGGCTTCAACATAGCAACTGGCCAAAATCACTAATACTGTATGCATACACATATACCTTTATGAAATCCAAGCAAAATTCATGGGAAAACTGGTTTGGGGAAAAGCCTCGCTGACCCAATGAATATTATCAGAGAATCATTGGTAATTACACTGAATCTTAACTTCATACATTTACAGTAGCAGCCATTCAAAATGGCCTTACCCAGTCAAACGCAGGCCGGATGGAAGCCCACTACCCCGCGACTCTTAGCAAAATCCCCTCCGACTTCAAGTCACTGGCCTTCTCCTGTGCATGCATATTCTTTTACTCTGACTCCACCCTTTCACTGAATTACAGGGTCTGATCAGGAGATGACACTTCTCTTTAGATTTTAATGTTCACAAATCATGACAGAAAGACTATTTTAGTAGAAATATTAATGTTTAAAAAGGAACTGTAGGAGACCAGCCAAGGACCCATCAAGGAAAGTGGGGACATTTTTAATGGCTACTACTGTATTGTTTGAATTAGATTATAACATTAATTCAATGTGGAAAAAAATGGCATTTAGCTTACACTATACATACTCATGATCATAATTTTATGAGAAATCCAGAGGTTGTGAGTGGGTAGTTTATCGAAAACAACCCATTAACTCATGTAGGCTCTTCATCAGCAGATCAAAGGTTTAAGACCACAGCTGTTAAAAGCCAAATTTGCAAACATTTGGATTCCATGTTATTTCCCTTTCAAGTAATCAGATTATGAAGATCTCTTGATGGCAAAGGAAAAATAATTGAACGTGGTAGGATTGGTGAGATGCTGATGCTGGACACAATAAGACAGTCATTCTGCATTTCTTTTAAAAATCCTCAGGGTTATGGAACAAAACAGAAAGTCTAGTAATAGATCCTAAAAAATGTAATTAACGCTTGAACCAGAGGAGCCGAATGATTATCTATCAAGATACAGGAAGATCCCGGTCCCAAATGAATGCCATTACTGTTCTGGCTACAGCCCAATAACCATCAAGTAGCATCTGCAAAGGAAGGGCTTAACATACAAAAACGTCATCTCCTTCAATGCCACAAAAATTGCCAGTTTAGATTTTGCAGGGGAGCACCAAACATGGGATATTGAAAGGTGGAGGAAAGTTGAATTTTCTCATGAGGTCCTGGTTGCTTCCAATGTCACTGGAATGACGAGGAGAAGCCACCTGAGATATTCTATAATGCAGCTCAATGTAGGGGGCGCCATCATGATCAGAGGTGCTTTTGCTTCAATGAACAATAGAGAGGTTGTGAAGGAATGTCAAACAGTAGCAGGTTATGTGGAGATGCTCCAGTAAGCATCCCTCATGACTGAGGGTCCTCATCTGTGAGGCAATGAATGGGTTTTTCCAAGGGACAACTGTACAAATCACTATGGCCGTCTGACCAACACTTTTTTCCAGGAGAATATCATCACACTGTTTCACCATCTTCCATGTTTCCTTGATTTCAATCCTATTGAAAACATTTTGGGTTTCCAGATGGTGGATGTCCTTCAAAAAAGAATCTCCTCTACTTGAAGACAGTCCCAGTAACTTTTTGGAAACGGTTACATAAAGCATTACAAATCAAATGTATAAAGTAATCAACAGTAATGGTGGAGCTACTATTACTAAGTCAATTTTGAACACATTTCTTTTTAAGGGGTTTGGATTTCCTACACTTAAAGGAAAAGTACAGTCAGCAAGGAATAATCAATGGATCAATATTTATGCTTAAAAGGAATTTGTTTGCTGTGATTTAATGAATTTAGCCTCATCAGTAAAAAAAATAAATAATACTTTTCCTTGCGGTCACTGAGTGGCCATTTTTGCCCAAATATAGTAGCCCCTCCCTACTGCCATCTTCCAGCAGTGACGTCACGGTGCGGTAAGCCTAGCGCCATTCTCCCCGCTTTACAAGC
>NW_015150996.1:318387-319828 GCF_000732505.1 Cyprinodon variegatus | reverse complement strand
CAGCATGGGGGTGAGTAGAAAATGAAGGCTAATCATGTTTTGGATGTACTATTCCTTTAAAGCACAGAATTTTCCTGAATATTCAATGACCAAACAGTCTGTACCATAATCATACTCAGGTAGTCCCAGCAGAGAAGTCCTCAATGGGATAATGAAAGTCTGTCATTCTCCCCTTTGCTTCATGATTTTGCTTTCCCATCTATTCTAGATTCAGTAGGGAATGTCTACTGGGCGGACAGGTTTAATGACACTTACAGTACATTACTGCTGTCTTTATACCAGAAGAAAATTGCTTGAGTTAAGCGGGATCATTGAAGCGCTCAGCCGCGCAGCTCAGGAGAGGTCGCAGTTCACCTTGTATGTTAATTAAAATGGTTCTGTAATCTCTTATGTCTGTGCTCCCATTGGGATTAGCAGTGTTTTATTTCACCATAAGGAGCAGATTGACTCCTGTCTGGTGAGACAGTGTAACACTGAAAGTGTATTTTATATCCTGGGGCATGCTTTTTATTGATATTACAGTTACTATTCCTAATGGGCCAATGCGTCCAGCTGAGATGCCAAATGAGCTTGTAATAGCTGAGAAGTTTAGCCTTTTTTTCAATAACAATAATAACAATATTACAATAACAATAATGATAAAAACATTTCTGGGCAGAAAAATTTTTACTTTTTATCCAATTAAAAAGCATGTCTCCCTACTGGAAAATAAATTAATGATCCAATCATACCTCAAACTAATTGTTCTGGAAATCTGGCTTGAATATGATGAATATGGACATGACATTTTTGATGATTTTGTTTGTTTTTATGGGGTGGTGCAGCGAATTGCTGATTTCCAACTATATTCTGCCAAATCCATTTTAAAATCAGTCATGTACTGTGTGTTCTTGTTGTGTGTGAGTGCTGTCTGACTGGGTGCTAGCAAGGCAAGTTCAGTGGTCAGAGTCATGAATAATGCTACACATTTTGTCACAGCATCAGCTAGTTCAAAAATACAAGCTGCTGATATAGGGAGTAAAAAATCCTATTAGATGACAGTAAAAGTAAGATTTGAGCACTGCAGAACCGCTCGTTCACAGGTAAAACCTGCATGTCAGTCAACTTTGGAGCTTCCTACATCATGCAGCTAATTCAAACTACTTTCTGACAGTTTATAACCATAGGTGGATTTCCTAATAAACTTAAATGTCTGGAAGATTTCAGACAGAAAAGTGAAAGACATAAAAATTATTTAAATGTAAAGACAAGCATAGGGGTTATGAACGCAAATGAAAAAGTCACAATTTGCAAAGACCTAAGTCAAAACCAGGAAGGAAAAAGGCAATTTAAGACTTGAAACAAGTAGAAAAAAAAATACCAACATTAACAAGATGCATAATAACAAAACAAAACAAAAAAAAAACACTACAGGGTCAAACAACTCAGCAATCAGGACTCA
>NW_015150996.1:307932-317564 GCF_000732505.1 Cyprinodon variegatus | reverse complement strand
GAAGGCTCCAACGTGTTTTCTTTTCAGGTGCTGCATCATAACAGTGGTGCTTCCCTGCCATGTTCATTTGTTTTTACAAAAGTTGCATGTTACGACTTTTTTCGCTGTCTGCGAATTGAGACGCAGTTTGCGTTAGAACAGTTGACGTTACTGCCTTTTGAAAACAGCCTTTGCTCACCTGTGGCGCTGGCTCGCTCTGCCGTATTTTTTTCTTCTTCCCCCGTTTCAGTCAAGTGGCAGTGATGACGGCGGCGGCGGATGACGCATTAATCGCGCAACACAACTAATCAATGATGAAATTCGTTGCCAATGCTTTTAAAAGTTGATTTTTATCGATTTTATCGATTCGTTGTTGCAGCCCTAATAATAAAAAAAAAAAAAAACACTACAGGGTCAAACAACTCAGCAATCAGGACTCAGAGGTCTGACCCATTTATTCTTTAGTTTGTGCAATTTTATCTTTACTAAAAGCTAAAAAATGCTTATGTTATGGTTCTACTCTTCTGGGAATTTTTTGTTTTTGTTTTTCAGTTATTCTGTTTTGTTTAACTTCAGTTTATTTTCCAGTTTATGTAAGTTTAAGCAGTCTTCGGTTGCCCTCCCTAGTTCCCTTCTGGTCTCTTCCATCCACACCTGCTCCATGAATGCTGATTAGCCTGGTCTAAGTTTAGTCTCCCATTTATACACCTCATGTTCAGTCATGCTGGTTCCTTGTTGCTTCCTCAGCTCTGGCTCCCCCGTTTGAGTTTTTCCCTGACGTTTGCTGATTTTTGGTGCTTGTATTTTGTATTTGGATTTTTGGATTTTGCTTTATCAAACTAACAAGAACTCATCTCGGCCTAAATCATCTCTGCATTCGGTTCCTCAAGCAACCTCACCCCTCATGTAGACAGCTTGTACAATTAAGATTATTAAAACGGTGATTCTACGCTGTTTCATAGCATCCCTAAGGAGGAACCAGATTAATTGCAGGGGTGGGATGGTAGAAAGGAATTAAATAAATTACCTTTTTTTGACAAGTATTTAAAAATAAAATTTTTGGTGTAAACCAAAGAGAAAGCAGGAGTTAAATCACTGCACTGACCTGCCTCCCATCACTGTGACATACTCTTGAAGCTACATAGACACTTGGTGCACCCTGCTACTATTAATGCTGATGATTATATCCTATTTAGAGATGGATGATTGTTCTGAGCCTAAAGCTTTACAAACCGTATCTGGAATCTTTAAAGCTACAGTGTGTAACTTTTAGCGACATCTAGCGGTCAGACTGCAGACTGCAGCAACATGAACATCTCCCCCCCACCGCTTCTCCCCCCCAACAGTACGGCGAGCGTTACGGGACAAAATGTCTTCCACGACGTCCGCATCACCTACCTTCTCAAGTGATGAGGTTTTGGCGTTTTGGCGATCTCGCAATCGCTAGTTTGTTGGCTCTGCGCTGCCGTAGCGCAAAGATGTCTGCCTCCATGGCTGCGAGACCCGCTCCTATGTAATTATAAATAACGAATTCTAAGGCAACGCAAATATTAAGGTTAAGAGGCTGAGCTCGTAGATGATGATAAATAACATAGTTATGTATAATATATTACATTTCTGACTGTATATCCCTGTAATTATTACACACTGTAGCTTTAAAGCAGTATTACAGCAAAGCTCCAAGATCAGACTGATTCATGCAGCTAATTACATCCGAACTATGGAAGCTGATTTATATGATCCTTTAATGATGGATGTCCTTCTTTGTGAGGCCATTTGTCACCCATGGCTTCAGAACTCATACCAGCAGCTGGCAGAATTTCTAATGAGCTTCAGTCAGGGCTGTTCATTTCTTGGTCCTGTTTTCTTAAGTATGCTCTGCTCTGTTGCTCAGTTCTTCTTTTACTTTCATCAAATTCAGAGCCTAATGTTTTGCTCTGGGCAGTTTGACTCAGCATGCTTGCTCTTTTTAGCAATGCACTGCCGCTCGGGATGCCCTCCCAAAAAAAGTAACCTCACCATCCAAGAGGCCAAGCGGGAGCTGGAATCAGTTTGGGTTTTCCTCATCTCCCTTCATTTCTCAAATCTTTGATTCAGATGAGATGTTGAAGTAAAATGAAGAAAAGGCAAGGGTTTCCTGCCAGAATGGAAAACAGAGAGTTGGAGCCTAATTTCAGGAGTATTTTTGGCAGGTGGCTGGTGTTAACGTGCACACTTGGCTCGTGCTGCTCCACACACTGCAAAGCCTCTTCCTAATTATGTCTCCTCGCAGAATGGAGCCCCCAGCTTATGATGCTCTGTGTCTGCAAGTAGGGAAGGAAGATCTTTCCGTTCTTTCTGTCATCTCAAGCAGAATGGAAAAATAAAACAGGGTGCGATGTGAAACCCTGCTGAGACCAGAGAATAATGATTCAACTCTGATCTGTTTCAGCCCTGTTTTATACATCAGGGAGCATGTTAAGGTGTTTTAGCCTCTTTCTGGCCTGGTCTGCAGTTTTGTGCATAATTAGTTCCAGTTTTGCCATCTCTGTCGCTTTGTTAAGTGTTATTACAGCTTTGTAAGCAGACACCTCCATGGACCCTGGGTAAATACACAGTTATGCAGAACAATTAGTGGAGACTGCTGGGGGATCGGTCACCTCAAGTGTATCAGGCCTGGTGTTCCTTCCTCATAAAGGGCAGACTCTGACCCAAATCTGTCTTTACATAAGTCTCTGCATGATAGAGATGTTGCTCAAATTATTCAGATATCATATTGCAGTGAGTGATGATGATGTGCTGCATAGCTAGGGCATGATTAAAGGCAGCAGGAGTGTGAGGAGAGGAGATAAACCTTTACAAGACTCCCTAATTGATCTCAGATGAAGGCTGTGTAATTGATCTGGCAGACAGCAGCCATGCAGGAATCTCTAACTGGGGCAAAATAAAGTGGCCATAGGTGAGGAGGACTGTGATGTAATACTGATCCACGGTGATGTCTGTGGGTAATACAGGTGCGCAACTGTCTGATCCAGAAGGAAACATCTGCTTTTCAGGTGACTGAGGCACACCTGCGCATCTTCCGATCACAAAACACTGTAGGAAAAAAGAAAAACAAGCACGGTCTGATGATACTTACATGCCATATTGCGAAGAAGATAAGGGAAACACAGAGGACCAGAGACAGCATGTAGCAGAAAGCAGCAAAAGTAAACATAATTGAAGGGGAAATCGGGTGGAGAATTTCCCGAGGAAGCACGACCCCAATGATGAACATCTAAAACCAAAAGCCAGGAGGGGAGAAAGAGGGGAGGTAAAGTTCTCACGGCGCCGTGGACACCATGACTTCACGCCCCACAGTGTTCAACCCGATCCGGGCGTAAAGACTTCTCCAGACGGCCAGCTGCGCCTCCACTGATTCCCAAGATGCGTTCAGATCAGCCCCCTCAGCATCATAGACTGTGAGCGTCCGCAGTCCTGGCGAGGTGAACATGGAGTCACTGACAGGGACGGTTGATGGAGGGGGGGAGCATCCGTGCAAAAGCATCTGCGAAATGAGGCGAGGGAGCGGATAATCCCTTCATTGAGCAGCGGCTGAGGGCGGCCAGCCGAAGCCTGCGCTGAGCTGCAGCGGTGTCATATGAGGCTACTCCGCGGCACTTTGTGCGTAAAAGGCTCAGCTCTCTCTCTTTCGATTTTCCTCACGCGCGCGCAGCCATGACCAGCAGCGGCAGGGAGCGAAGCGCGCGGGCAGAGCTGTGAACAGGTGGAGATGAAAGAGAAGCACGCGCTCCGCGCGCGCGTTGGAGCGTGCGGGAGAGCTTTTTGAAACCTGCAATTAAGAAGCTGATTTTGTGTGTGTGGATGTGTATTTCCCCCCTGGGTAATGACTTGCAGGCCTGCGCCTTAATGCCGTCGCGTCATTTGATCTCAGGGATTGAAAGCAATTAAGTTAATAAAATTCAGAAGACGAGCTGACAGATTGCTCATCAACATTTACATCCAGGTGCTAGCTTTAAACTAAACTGCACATTAACATATGTTTAAAAAACGACCAAATAAACACAGAATATGGAAAGAAATAATATATATTTTACCAACATTATTAATTGTATTGATTAAAAACATCATTGTACATTCATTTTCAGCAGAATGTTTGAAATATGTATCAGCAGCACATTGCTGAGAAAAAGCATGTGCTATCAGTGCCTCCATCTGGCAATTCTGTAAATTACACCTATTATAAGGCAGAGCTTTAAAATGGATAATCCGTCATAAACACTGATAGGCATACCAATATGTCCATTGTGGGCAAATTACAGTTTGTGTAGTTCCAGACTAAAACTATTTTTGTATTCTGTCCCTTTGTCTCAGAAACACTTTTATTTTATCCAGCATATTTAGCAGCTCATCTGTTTGGATCAATCTATAAAGTCATCAGCCAGTCACCGGTTCACCACTTCACACTGATTCTATTATCTACCCATTAAATATGGGCAAAATCTATACAAATAATAAAATTAATGGAAAACTGAGACCTTACTGATTGGGTGATGGCACAGTTTGGCTTTTAAACCAGAAGTCATTCTGCTTATATTTGCTCATTCAACATTTAAATAGAAAAAGCAAAATTACTTCAAGTTTGTTGTGTTTCTGTAAATGTTGATGTCTTTATTTGTATTTGCATGTTGTGTTCAAAACAGTAATGATGAGATTTGGACTTCAGGGCCACCGTACTTATGTGATTGTTTGAAATTGGGGCCCTAAACGAAATGTTATTTGGATGAAGCTATAAAGACTCCCCATTCATCAGGGGCGGACCTGTTTGTCCGTTTAAACTTGCATGTTTTCTAGGCCAAAACAAGGCTTTGTTTTTTGTCCACTCCATAAAGTCTTGAACTCTGTGCTTTTTTTGACATTTTGAATTGAAAAACTTTAACTGAACTCTAAACGGCCCTAAGCCAGGACTCTAGCTCTGACATCCTCATTTCTAAAGCTAGTACAAAATTACTACTCTTATGAAATCTGACATTATCGCATAAAAAGGCTGACGAATAACTGAACATATGACAGAGAGAGCAGGAGAGAGGAGGGTGAGATTTGGAGAGAGTTTAAAAAGCTTCAGGAGAGACAAGAGAAGCCATAGTACTGCTAAGATAGCTCTTGAAGAGGCTAGCCACCCCTTACCAGCAGAAATAAAAGCCGTGTGAACATGAAAGATGTCCAGTAGAGAAGTGAAGTAGTAAGGTGTATCTGTTGTTTGAAATGTAAGAAAAGGAAAACTAAAGTGAGATTCCTTGTTTGTGCACAGAAACCTGTTAAAGTTCACTCCATCTGTAATTAATCAATATAACACACAATTTCCATTTTCTGAAATAAGTAACAATAAGGAACCTTTTAATAATAGCTTTTTTTTTTAATAAACATGCAGACTTAGTACCTTGCCTTGCCCATATTCAGATAACACCCAATAGGCAGAGCTACAGTAAGAGGCAAACATAGCATTTCTGCTCAATTTAAAGGACAAATTACCGCTTTTAATCACTTGCATATCCCTTACAAATGAAGCCCCAATCTGTCAGTGAGGTCTAGTAGCACAAGATTTATTTCCAGCCATTCAGCAAATATACTGTACTGCCACATGGATGATATGTTACCTACTGTAAGTTAAGTTGAAAAGTATTTGATAAGTTTGGGTAAAATGGCAAAAAGCTATTTGAAAAGTTTAAAAGTAAAGTTCAAACATGAAAAAGTTAGTTACAAAGTAAGAAAATGTACGTGCCTGCATCAGCATTAATGGCATTTTATGTTGTAACAAAAACTTTGTTTTCTATCACTTTCTTATAGAAACACTGTCATTTCTTAAACATATTAAAGTGACCATTTCTTGTTATTACATTGACCTTGATTTCTGCTATCAAAATTCACATATTTTCAAATGTCAAATAATATTACAAAAAGTAATAAGGTCTTGTCCTGTCCTTTACTAACACTCTTAAGGGCTGGTCAGGAAATTGTTATCTGAAGGAAGCTTTAGCTTGCTTTTTAAACTGAATCTATTCAATTCAATTCAGTTTATTTATATAGCGCCAATTCACAACACATGTCATCTCAAGGCACAGTACAGTCAACCTATTAACCACTACAACTCACTCTCTGCTCATAGAAAGATTGATGGGTGGAAGCTAACATTACACTGATATGGTAAGAGAGTCCTGTTTGACTTTTACAATCTCAGCTTTAAAATCATGACCACTAAGTCTTTTTTATAAATAGAAAAAAGGCTTAGATACACTAAATAATAATAGCAAAACCATGGATGGATCTCTATCTTTCAGGAGCTTTGACCTGCGATTCCTCTGCATTTCAACATTGTTTCATCATTGTGACAGAAGTAAAACTAGAGCTTGATTTATTTCATAAGAAGTTATGACTCTCCATAACCTCATGTCAAACACACCTAGTTGTTGTGACTTTTAAGCACTTTAATGTCACAGTGTTTTTTTCTCCTTGATGTATGAGGTGGTTGTATGACAGCTCCAATGTCCACTTTGTGAGGCATCGGGAAGTCATTGTGTCAGTGTCTGACAGAGACTGTCAGATGCCCTTTAGGAGAGGAGACAGATAGAGAGGTGAGGACAAGAATGCAGATAAATCAAAAGGATCTAGGCATTGTTGTTAATCTTTTTTTAATATAAAGTCTGTCTTGTTTCCTTTTTCCCGACACATCCTGGTAATTTTAAATGAGATGTCATTAAAGTTAGGTTGTATCATTATCAATTGACATTTTTACCTGAAATTAAAAACAGGATTGATTCAGTACCATGACATTTAGTATAAACCCAGGAGTGTATGAAATCGTGGTGCCTTCGTTTAATGATAAAAAAAAAACCCACAGAGGTCACTGAAATAACTTGAATCTGACAACAGAATAAAAATCCAATAAAAACAAATGAAAGTCAGATATTACTTTTCAACCATGCTTCAAAATGTTGATTAAAAAAAATAAATTAATGAATCAGGCTTGGACAAAATTGACCATACCCCAAGAAAAGATTGAAAATAGTGTGACCAAAGAGAAATGTTAAATTGAGTTTTTGTCTACTTATTACCATTACAGTTGTCTACAATCTTGTGTTGGGATATATTGCCACAATGGAGTCCAAATCAATTGGATGAACCATTTCAAACCACCCCCCTTTCCTTTTACAAAAAGAGAACAACAGATCCTCTGGAAAGTTCTGGAATATTCAAGTTAAAGGAATGGTCAGTTTACGCATGGACCAGTCAGCTCAAGAGGAAGCTGATACTTCAACAGTAAATACCCCTACGTCACTCAGGGTTTAAAACTCAGAGCATGACCTCAATCTTCCTCTTTTTCCTGGGTTTCATCGCCTGTAAGGAGAGACCCCATTTCACGTGAAATGCTAAAGAAAGCTAGCTGGAAGTAGCTTTCGTTTTACTGTGTCAAAAGTCACGGATCGCAGTGTCCCACCGTGCATAGCGCTGAACTGTGGAGAAAGAAATCTCCAGAGCTGAACGCTGAGTGGAGTTTCGCCTCCTTTTGAGGAACTCGTTACAGATATCAAGGCTTATCAGCAGGAGGACGCACCTGCTTTGATAGTCTCTGTGAGTAAATCTCCCTCGACCTAAAAGCTAATCAAGTTCTGTGCTGTGGTATCAAACTGATTGAATACTTTCCCGAGAACTGACCCTCGCTGAAGCCAGGCCGTGCCTTCCCCTCTTAACCCCCGCTCCTTCCCGGACTGTAGTAGTTTATAGAGTCTGCCCAAATCAACCGCGTGTGGTCATGTGGTTTTCACGCTTTCTGACTTGAGGGTGAACCTCTACAGGCCCAGCAGGAGCAGCTTGCACAGTTCCGTCAGGAATTTTTGGCAATCGCAGACAGATAGTAGACGGTAATGGCATGTCTGGGTGTGTGCTGTGCTTTTAATCTGAACGATTAAGACATCTTCAAGTTGATGATGATGCATCTGCTACAACTAGTGGTGGCCAATTGAAGCCTCATGAATGAATGAATGAAGGTTTCCAATCCAATGCTTTGCCTAAAGGTTCATTACTTGATGCTTCATTCATTGCTCACCAGTTACATTTGCTGCAGCCCATACACATTACAGCCCTCATATTAATAAAATCCGAAAACAGCAATGTGTGCAATATTGTCAAAATAAAGTTTTCTTTATACATGTGTCTTTACTTTTAAACTTAAAAGTAAAGTGTCTTTACTTTTAAAATTTAAAGTCGTAGGGAAGCAGCTGTTCCAACCGTTGCAATTCCGAATTCTCCTGAGTGGTGCACGACTTAACACGAGTGAATAAAGGGAATATGACTGGTTGTTTATCAAGGGGGTGGGATTGTTGTGGCGGAGCAAGTTTGGTTGTGGCCGGTTTGCCGGAAGCATCTTGCAAACCAGTTAGCAACTTAGTGCTAGAAGGTTCTCAATGGAAAATTACGTTGGGAGCACTAAATCAAGTAGCACTAAATTGGTTACCAAGAAACGACACTGTCAAGGAATGCTATGGACAGCGGAAACATGCAAGAGGAGGAGAGTTTTGTGTCGGAGATCGTGGATGAGTCTCCTCCATCATCCATTTTTTATTTAGAGGAGGAAAGCGGAGACGAAGTTGTTGTGGAAGAGAATGCCAGGGCGGCAGAAGCTTGGTTTGGTGTAGAAGGCTTACAGCCGTACATGTTTGAGCCCTTGCCTCACAACGCTGCCAGTTCTGTTAGCTCTATGCCTGCCGAAGACACAGACGTCCATCCCCGTGAACACTGGGACAAAGTACACCTGTTGCAAATGCAGGAAGAACTCACCTTGGGTTTGTGCAAACTGCTAAAAGGGACAATTGTAGCTTCATGTATAGTGCTTTTCGTTGGGTGAAATAATGTTACTCCAATACTGAAGTCATACTGTTTGTCATTTTCTAAGATGAAATGTTGAATTACATGAAAAGGCGAGACAAGACAAAATACAATTATTTTTTTAGTTGTTCTTTCTTTCACATAGTGAACCATGCAATATAAATGTGTCTGTTGGTTGAATGGACAATATAAATAGGCTCTGCCTTGCCTTGTTGGAAAAGCATGGTTATGACCTGTTCTCAGCTCAGGAACTAGGACCCCTATAATAGGGTGACCAAACGTCCGTATTTCCCGGGACATATCCGTATTTCACGTCCTGTCCCGGGCACCCCGGGTTTTTTTTAGAAAGTGAGGAAAGGTCCTGATTTTACCTTGGACCATTAAATTTACACTCACTAGGCCATTGCACACAACGCTGCATGTGACGTAATCCCTGAGCTGCGTCAGTGCAGGCAGCCCTGTTCTTAATCAGAGGCTCTGTTCGAAAACTTGGGCATCCTCCAAGGACGCGGTCTACCTAGACTGGATCCTTCGAAGTCCTTGAAAATAAGGAGGCCGGAAGACTTTTGACTGTAAATTCAACATATTCTCATTATCAGTTGCACTATTTTGTACGTTTTGGACGTTTTTCCTCAAAAAACCAGATCAGTGCGCATGCGCTGGCAGACAGAAAAAAAAAGCAGATCTGCGAACGGACGTAAAACTGGGAAAAACAGTGCAAAAATCACTTATTCATGTCTCTAACTACATTGCTTGCTGTTTTATATCTTAGGGTTAGGGCTAATTGTAAT